>NW_012119465.1:0-1685 GCF_000951035.1 Colobus angolensis palliatus | reverse complement strand
AAAAGTTTTATTTATTTGAGATGAATAAACATACCTATCACAATGCAGTTTCACAGAAATCTTCTTTCCAGTTTTTGTCTGCGGATATTTCATTTTTCACCATAGCCATCCATATACTACTGAATGTACCTTGGTAGCTTTTTCTCCAAAAGGGATTCTCTAATCTTCTATGAGAAGAAAAGTATAACTCTGTAAGTGGAATGCACATGTAAATAAGCAGCTCCTTGGAAAGCTTCTCTCTAGTTTCTATCTGAAGATATTTCCGTTTTCACCATAAGCCTCAAAGCGCTCCCAAATATCCCTTCACAGACTAAACACAGTGTTAGGATTCTGCTCAATGAAAACAGGAACTGAACTGTGCAAGTGTAATTCACATGACACAGAGAAGTTTCACAGAAAGCTTCCTTCCCGTTTTTATCTGAGTGTATTTCTTTTTTAGCATATATAAAGAGCGTTCCAAAATGTTCTTTCTCAGGTTCCACAGAAAGAGTGATTTCAAACTGTTCAATCCAAAGAATGGTTTAAGTCTATGAGATGAATAAACACATCACAAAGCAGATGCATAGAAAGCTTCTCTGCAGTTTTCATTGGAAGACATTTCCTTGCTCACCAATGGGCCTCCGAGCTCTACTTAATATCCCTTCACAGATTCTTCAATGACAGAGTTACCAAAGTGGGCAACATAGAGTAAGCTTTAACTCTGTGAAATGAATGCACATATCAGAGAGCAGTTTCTTGGAACACTTCTTTCTGTTTTTTTTTTTTTTTTGAGGATATTTCACTTTTCACCGTGATCTTCAATGCACTCCAAAATATCACTTTTTCGATTTTACAGGAACAGTGTTGAAAAACTGCCTTATGAGAAAAATGATATGACTCCCTGACTGGAATCTAGACATCACAAAGCAGTTTCTCAAAAGGCTTCTCTCCAGTTTTTATCTGAATATACTTTACATTTTCAACATAATCATGAATGTGCTCCCGAATGTCCCTCCACGGATCAATCCATGACAAAGTTTCCAAGCTGTGTAATGTAAAGAAAGCTTTATCTATGTGAGATGATTAAACATAGCAGAAAGCAGATTCACAGAAAGCTTCTTTCTAGTTTTTATCTGAAGATATTTCCTTTTCCCCATAGTCCTGAATGTGTTTATGAATGTCCATTCCTGGATCCGGCCATGATGGAGTCTCCAAGCTGCGTAATGTAAAGAAAGCTTTATCTACGTGAGATGAATAAATATAGCAGAAAGCATATTCACAGAAAGCTTCTTTCTAGTTTTTATCTGAAGATATTTCCTTTTCCCCATAGTCCTGAATGTATGCCTGAATGTCCGTTCGTGGATCTGTTCATGATGGAGTCTCCAAGCTGTGTAAGGTAAAGAAAGCTTTATCTATGTGACATGAATAAACATAGCAAAAACCAGATTCACAGAAATCTTCTTTCTTTTTTTTTTCCAGCAAAATTATTTTATTTTCTTTTATTTTTTTCTTATACTTTACGTTCTAGGGTATATGTGCATAACATGCAGGTTTGTTACATATGTATACTTGTGCCATGTTGCTGGATTGCACCCATCAACTCTTCAGCACCCATCAATTCTTCATTTATATCAGGTATAACTCCCAATGAAATCCCTCCCCCCTACCCATCCCCATGATAGGCCCCGATGTGTGATGTTCCCCTT
>NW_012119464.1:3426-4433 GCF_000951035.1 Colobus angolensis palliatus | reverse complement strand
TTCTCTGTTCTCTGTGGTATCATGTTTTTGTTTGCATCTCTGTGTGTTTTGTTGGTAATTTTTCTGTTTAAAATGGCTGCTAAGCACAGTGTTGAAGGGCTTTCTAATGTTCCTACGCTCAAGAAGGCTGTGATGTGTCTTAAAGAGAAAATAAGTATGTTAGGTAAGCTACTCTTAGGCTTAAGTTATAGTACTGTTGGCCATGAGTTTGGTGTTAATGAATTAATAATATATTAAATATGTGTCTTTAAACAGCAACACCAATAGAACAGGTTATTTATTGATTGGTTGATGGAAATGTAACCAGAGACTTGCAATAACCTAATCCAGGTTTTCCCCAGGAGAAATGGTTTAGTATTCACGAATTCCATGCTCATGGAGGCTTTAAGGACATAACTGCTGTGAATAATCAATAATGAGGGTGATTGCACCTTTGTTTGGTTTTCTCTGAGAAGACTGTCACTTATGAGTAGTTATTGTGGGAGGTAGTTCCAGGAAATGCCTGTTAGGGGAGTGGGGACTGAGACAAGGAGGAGAGGCATCTAATAAAGGGTGTGTGAGCAAGCAGGTGACCACTGTGGGGAACTGGAGCTTTATATCACTGGGGAACTCTGGGAGCTGCTGTAGGGACACACAGCTCAGAGCCCTGCTCTCTGAGGGGAGGAAGAGGGAAATTCTGGCAGTCGTTAGTTGAGGAGAGGGGTTGGGGCAGCATCAATCCCAGAAAGAGCCCCGAGGCAAAGAAAAGTAGAAGCAGGTAGTTTGAAGTTCAGAGGATGGTTTCCACTTAAACGTTAAGGACTGAGAGGATATATGTGGCTCAATGACTTATGTTGTATGTATGTGTATAAACATATATACATATATATTCACGAAATTTTATGTTTATGGTCTAATTTTGAAGTCCAGTCTCCTGCAGATCAAAACTTTGGCTGTTAAAACTTAAGGGGATGGGAGTGGTGACTCATGCCTGTAATACCAACACTGAGAAGCCAAGGTGGGAGGAT
>NW_012119464.1:0-1474 GCF_000951035.1 Colobus angolensis palliatus | reverse complement strand
CAGCTACAAGGGAGGCTGAGGCAGGAGAAACACTTGAACCCAGGAGGTGGAGGTTGCAGTGAGGTGGGATTGTACTACTGCACTCCAGTCTGGGTGACAGAGCAAGATTCTGTCTAAAAGAATAAAAACAAAATTTAAAAAAAGTGTTTTGAAAAGAAATATTTATGTCTACCACTATAATAAACCCTTCCAGTCAATAAATATTTTTAAAATTGTATGATTTCAGTATTTTTAGTGCCCCCTCTTTTTATCAGAAGTGTCCTGTTTGATCAGTAAGCATAAAGTCACTCTACTTATAGTGAAATGCAAGTTAAAATTCATCTGCAGAGTCTATTTGTAATGAGGCATCAGTTCCTGAATTTATTTTGTAAAATCAATGACTTGTATGCCTATACTTGAAAAAGTAATTCAAACTCTTGCTTTAGCTTTCTTAACTGTGAAATGACAAACAACAACAACAGCAACAAAATAGAATCTCTGTTATAGAATTATTACTGGGATCAAGTGATATATGAAAGTAAAACTCACATTCCATCTTAAGTATTCAGCTTTATACATTTTTTAGCATCTAGCTATTATAGTAGAATTTTGGTGCTGAAGTGAAGAAACAATCCATCAATATAACTCGTAGGCCATTACTCTCATCTTAAATAGCTTTTTCCTTTTATTACGGCTTTTTGTTTTTATTGCTTTCCGATTTATTCACATACGTATTTCCTTTAATTCCCATTTCTCACTCTTCTTTCCTTTCTGCCCCTAGAGAAATATTCTAAACTATGTCATGTGTATCTATCTGTTTGTGCATTTTCTTTCAAAAGTTGCATTGTTATTTTGTGTGCATATAACATCATTTACGTAAATGTTACTGTGCCACACATTTCACTCTCTTCCTGCGGGTTTCTGTCTCTTCAGCTGTAATAGTAGGACATTTAGTTCGGTTTCAAAACCTAACTTTAGGACTCAGATTGGGCTGTTTGCTTCAGAATTATCTGGAGAGCTTTAGAAAAATGCAGATTCCTGGCCAGGCACGGTGGCTCACGCCTGTAATCCCAGCACTTTGGGAGGCCGAGGCAGGCGGATCACAAGGTCTGGAGTTTGAGACCATCTTGGCCAACATGGTGAAACCCCATCTCTACCAAAAACACAAAAAAATGAGCCAGGCATGGTGGCACGTGCCTGTAATCTCAGATACTTGGGAGGCTGAGGTAGGAGAATCGCTTGAACCCAGGAGGTGGAGGTTGCACTGAGCCCAGATCATGCCGCCACACTCCAGCCTGGCGACAGAGTGAGACTCTGTCTCAAAAAATAAGAAAATAAAATACAAAAGAAAAATGCAGATTTCTAAGCCTGCTTACAACTTAAAAAATTTATAAATCTCAAGAACTGGGTGATCTCAAAGTTTTTACCTCATAGAAAATGCTATGCTTCCACTATAATAACAGACGTTTCTTTTTTTGCCTTTTTATTTTTATTT
>NW_012119463.1:6049-6372 GCF_000951035.1 Colobus angolensis palliatus | reverse complement strand
GCAGCCTGGGCGACAGAGCGAGACTCCAGTTAAAAAAAAAAAATTTAACAAGGTAAGATCTTGATACACAGGAATCAGACACAATATCTATTCTGAAGTTAAGAAATAATATGCTAGAACCGTTAAACACCATTACAAACTGTAAGTGCTAGAGGCATGTACAACTACAGGGTGTCACAAGGAGGGAACATTAATTCTGCCATCATGTAAGAGAATATGTTGGAGAATCGTGAGAAGAGCCAAAGCCCAAGTCGGATACGTTTTTGAGACGGAGTCTCACTTTGTCGCTCAGACTGGAGGGCGACGGCGCGATCTCGGCTCCC
>NW_012119463.1:0-1187 GCF_000951035.1 Colobus angolensis palliatus | reverse complement strand
ATTCTCCTGCCTCAGCCTCCGGAGTAGCTGGGACTACAGGCGCATGCCACCACGCCCGGCTAATTTTTGTGTGTTTAGTAGAGACGGAGTTTCACCATGTTAGCCAGGATGGTCTTGATCTCCTGACCTCGTGATCCATCCGCCTCAGCCTCTGCACTCCAGCCTAATTTTTGTGTTTTTAGTAGAGACGGAGTTTCACCATGTTAGCCAGGATGGTCTTGATCTCCTGACCTCGTGATCCATCCGCCTCAGCCTCTGCACTCCAGCCTGGGCCACAGAGCGAGACTCTGTCTCAAAATAAAAAGTTATTTAGTCACTTAACATTTGAGTCATCACCAAATCTCTGGGTCTCAGGTACCTCAAATACTAATTCTGTTCTGGACGACTATTTTACACCAACCAAGAGCCAAATTGCAAGCCCTTATAACTCAATAAAATCCTAACGTGCTGGGATTACAGGCGTGAGCCACTGCGCTCAGCCCTATTTTCATTATTTCTGTGATTATGGCTTTTATGTCTGTCTTCCACACTAGATAGTAAGTTCCTTAAGGGTAGGGCTGGTGCCTGTTTTGACCACTGCCTTATACATGGTTTGCCTGGCACACAGTAAGTCTTTAGTAGTACTTGTTGAGTGATTAAAAGAAAGCAACGTATGAATTTAGAATTGATTGGGTAGGCATCAGGGTGCTTTTAGAAGTCCCTGAGCAGGAGACTAACTTGCTAAAAGTAGGCAATATTGTCCCGGCAAAGATAGGGAGGTCAGGCTGGAGGTCTTGTGTCATTCATGTCTGTCTCCAGCATCTAGCACAAGGCCATGCTGTTGAATAAGTGGCCATGTGGGATATAGATCCAGTACTGTAAATATGAGGCAGTGAGGATTAGATTCCCAAGGCAGCAAGAATGAGGACTAAGGAGGGAGTAAGGAGACTGTGAAAGGGTGGGCTTGACTGGCCAATGTGATAGGAATATGGGGAAAGGGACAATCAGAAATGACTGTAAAGACTTTGAGCCCTAGACTGGGTGAGGTGGCTCACACTGTAATCCCAGCACCTTGGGAGGCTGAGGCAGGTGGATCACCTGAGGTCAGGAGTTCGAGACCAACCTGGCCAACATGGTGAAACCCCGTCTCTACTAAAAATACAAAAATTAGCTGGGCGTAGTGGCGGGCACCTGTAATCCCAGCTACT
>NW_012119462.1:5328-7053 GCF_000951035.1 Colobus angolensis palliatus | reverse complement strand
TTTTTTTTGAGACGGAGTCTCGCTCTGTCCCCCTGGCTGGAGTGCAGTGGGGCGATCTTGGCTCACTGCAAGCTTCACCTCCCGGGTTCACGCCATTCTCCTGCCTCAGCCTCTCAAGTAGCTGGGACTGCAGGCGCCTGCCATCGTGCCCGGCTCATTTTTTGTATTTTTAGTAGAGACGGGGTTTCACCGTGGTCTCAATCTCCTGACCTTGCGATCCGCCCGCCTCGGCCTCCCAAAGTGCGGGGATTACAGGCGTGAACCACTGCGCCCGGCCCAATTTTAATTTTTTAACTTTAGAACTCAACAAGCACTTGTTTGGTATTGACACTTTACTTTGCAAGCCTTCCACAAGAAATCAAATAACGTCTCTTGCTCTGAAATCGTCATTGGGTTACACGCTCTGCAAAGTTACGGGAAGCACAGCCCTGACCTTAAATAAATGCCAAATTGGGTGGTAATTTAAAAGGAAAATAAAAATCTTCACGTAAGGGTTGGTGGAAATTATTATGCTTCCCTCTGCCCCCCTCCCCCTGCCAATAACAGAGTAATTAAACCATGAACTGAAAGTGTTTAGTAATTTAGTGAACACTGCTTTATTAAATAACCAGTTTATATGTTTGATAACACAGCACATTTTATTTATTGAAAACATTTCAAATTAGACTTTGACTTTCACTTGTTTTCTTACAGAGAACAGCATTTTTTTTCTGCAAGTGATTCCTGTAGATTGCTATAGAAAAACAGCATGTTTGTGTGAATCTGGTTATGTTCATGAACTAAAAAATATCATTACTAGGTAAAAGCAATTATTCAGTTTAACAGTAAGAATGAGCCTGGCAAACATGACGAAATCCTGTCTCTAGAAAAAATACAAAAGTATGTTCTATTGGTAGCTTGGTAGCGAGTTGTGTAGTCCCAGCTACTTGGGGGCTGGGAGCGGTGCTGAGATGGGAAGATCACTTGAGCCCTGGAGATTGAGGCTGCAGTGAGCAGATATCGTGTCACTGCACTCCAGCCTAGGCAATGGGAGTGAGATGCTGTCTCAAAAACACAAAACAAAAACAGCAGGAATGACATTGACTTAATTTTATTCTATTGTAGAAACTGCTGAAAATATAGGATTTGCTTGTGAACTTCTGACTGAAGACACCACCATCTGCTATGGGGAAGATATTAAGTGAGTAAAAGCCTGCAGCATGAAATTACATAAGAGCTCATCTTTTCAAATGCAAGGCCGTCTGTAGAAGATAGCAGATATGGAGAAATAGGGGCTACGATATGCCACTTGGGGCAGTTTCCTCATGTTTAAATGAAGCAAGACAACAACAGGCAGTTCCAAGTAATCAAGGTTCAGCCTAAATTTGAGCAGATTTTACTTTTAGGGAAACTTGGGGCCCTTCAGAGGCCATTTTTCTCTATTCCTTCTAAGCTCAGGCCAGGCGCAGTGGCTCATGCCTGTAATCCCAGCCCTTTGGGAGGCTGAGGTAGGGGGATCACCTGAGGTCAGGAGTTCTAGACCAGCCTGGCCAACATGGTGAAACGCCATCTCTACTAAAACTACAAAAATTAGCTGGGTATGGTGGCTGGCAACTGTAGTCTCAGCTACTCAGGAGGCTGAGGCAGGAGGATCACTTGAACGCAGGCGGCAGAGGTTGCAGTGAGCCAAGATCACGCCACTGCACTCCAGCCTGAGTGCCAAGAGCGAAACTCTCTCATTAAAAA
>NW_012119462.1:0-1128 GCF_000951035.1 Colobus angolensis palliatus | reverse complement strand
ACAGACAAATAAATGCTTAATGAGTTTACTTTACTAGTTCTGGGTTTCAAGTAATTCGGTTAATTACTATATGGAATGATTCTCAGTGGGGAGTGAGTCTGCCTTCCAGGGACCCTTTTTGACACTGTCCAGAGACACTTGTTTGTTTCAACTGAGGGGAGAAGTGCTCCTGGCTTCTAGTGGGTAGAGGCCAGGGATGCTGCTGAACATCCTCCAATGCAAGGGATGGCCACATAAAATAAAGGATTATTAGGCCCAAGATATCAAGCGTGCCAAGGCTGAGAAACCTTCTTTGGAAGGAGAAGAACAATGGCTTTTTGTGTGTCATAGTAAGAGTCCTGAGCCAGGAGTTACAAGATAACTGAGTCCTCATTCCAGTCTTCCTATCAACTCGCAGCAGGCAAATCACATCACCTTCCTCTGGCTTGATTTCCTTATTTGTAACATGAAGAGATTGGACAAGATATTTAAGGTCCCTTCCACTCCAAAATTTCATGACTCATTTTTCTATCACATGAAAGTGTTATATGTGGCCTTGTCACATGTATCATTTTAACACAAACATTCAATTTGTTGATATAAAGCACTGAGAATTTCTCAAACACAGATATAATTTTGTTTGTATGAAAATAAGTTTCTTCCTAACAAACAATAGCCAGTATTCTAATTCAGATCAAGATTGCCTTTCCTTTTTTTTAATTAGAAAGACTCTCTCTGTCACCCAGCCTGGGGTGCAGTGGTGCAATCTTGTCTCTTTGCAACCTCCACCTCCTGGGTTCAAGTGATCCTCATGCCTCAGCCTCCCAAGTAGCTGGGATTACAGGCACCACCACCATGCCTGGCTAATTTTTGTATTTTTAGTAGAGACAGAGTTTCACTATGTTGGCCAGCCTGGCTTGGAACCCCTGACCTCAGATGATCTGCCCTCCTCAGCCTCCCAAAGTGCTGGGATTATAGGCGTAAGCCACAGTGCCTGGCCTAAGATTGCCTTTCTTCTGTTGCTGTGTACACATTTTCAACTGTATCTTCCTTTAGCTGTCTTTGAAAAAGGTGAATTACCACGAACATGGTACCCCCACATGGTGGATGAATCGAGACTTAGTAAAATTACATGTCACTCAGTTAAAA
>NW_012119461.1:5875-7686 GCF_000951035.1 Colobus angolensis palliatus | reverse complement strand
AGCAGACATTACCATCATCACTCATTGACAGATAAGATTATGAAGTATCAAGAAAATTATTGATTTAACCAGTGACGTTAAATCCTAATGGCAATTTCAGAGCCTGAGGACCCAGGACTCCTAACACCAAATGTGAATGTCTTACCTTTAGTCACATTAGCTACAATGGTAAGAAATGTTATGAATTTCTGAGCTATAGAAAGAAAGCATGGGTATCATTTTTGTTTGCTGAATTACATTGTGTTCTCAGTTTCAAATTTTAACTGACTTGAGAAGTAGTTAACTAGTTATGACTAAGTACAGAAACTGATATAAATTTTATACTGTGATTCTCCTGTTAATCAGATTTCGATGACATTTCATTGCCTGCCTTCATGAGAAAGTTCAAAGTTTTTGATGTGGCATTTAAGATATTTTACTCTCTGGGTTCAATCTACCCTTTCTCATTCCATCATTTATTATTACTTCTTTACAGGAATACGTTGTCTCATTTAAACTTCTTTCCTTACTATTGTCCAAGTGCTTCATGGGTTAGCTTTACCCTACACAGAACTTTAATGTTTAACCTTTCCCTCATTTACTTACCAATAAATGTCTTACATAACATAGTTCACAGTTCAAGCCAATTGGCACCTCTCCCATGAAGCCTTCCCTTACCAGTTCAGCTAAAAGCTATCTCTTATTTCCTTAAAAGCAGAGAGGATTTAGCGTCTCTCGAATGAAATCTTTATGCTGTATTTTCTTAAATAGATTACATGTATTTAAAATGTTTCATTTATACCTCAAAGGGATCTTACCAATAATCTCTGCTTGAGAGAACTGCATTCTTAAAACATAGTTTTGATTATTTGACTGCTAGGAAATTATAGATATCAGGGACAACTTTAAACAAAGGGGCAAACAAACGCTTAATACGATTTTGACAGCTCTAAGTTCATCTTCCTGTCTCAAAATGTATCCTTTATCTCCAATGATGTCTGAAATGTCTTGTAGAAGTTGTGGTAGCTATTAAAGATTAAATTATTTTGGAATTTTATTTTATATTTTACAACAAAATACAGTTATGGAGAGGTTCAAGACAGTTGATTACATGCAGCTGGGATGCACCTCTTCCATAAAGAGGAACCAAAATATTGAGTAAAACATACTTCAAACTGATCTTTTGAGAGGGAACACTGAAATTCAATAGGGAGGTAATGGAAGACACCTTGATAGAAGAAGGACAAAGCAGGGCTGCCTACTTAACATTGCTGGGTGCCTGGGTGCCGGGACCAGCCCTCAAACCCAGACCCAGGCCCAAGGAACAGGTGAGTGAAGGAATCCCAGAACACCACATTCCTGCTGCTGACCCCTGGGATCCTAGCTACAGGAGAGTTCCATGACCCCCACAGACCTTTGGACTGGCAGAAGGAGCTGCCCAGAGACCATGCAGAAGCACTGTTTGAACTTGCATGGAACCCCAAAGGCTTCAGTGTTCTGGGGAGATACAGCAAAATGCAACTCATGGTGCCTACCCCCCAACGCTCAGCATCCTTTCTTATGCAGCCGCAGCTGCTGCTGTCTGCAGGGCTGAGGAGTGAGCAGGGCACAGGCATGCTCACAAACCCCAAAGAGAGGCTCCATCACCACCGCTGTGGGACAGAGGGGCATTTGAATCACATGCCCCATGCCTGCCTGTTCTTCCCAGGGCTGCCTGCCTGGCCATTCCCACAGTGGGCCAACCATGTAGCTACCATTGCCCCACCTGAGTGTTTTGTTGGTGGTTTGGGAGCAGTTCACCCCTCCTTGTTACAGCCAGTGCTTGGGTTTAA
>NW_012119461.1:0-505 GCF_000951035.1 Colobus angolensis palliatus | reverse complement strand
TAAGAAAAAACAGACAAAATATAGGTGACTATTTGACCCTGCATGGCAAATGACACTTTAAACATAAGGGAATAAAAATAGTTAATTTAAAATATGATACTTTACTATGCAAAAATATACACATTTCTGATTGCAAAAATGATGGAAAAATTATAAAAAATAGTGAGACCAATGATTTTAACAGATATAATTAACAAAATGTTAATGTTATAAACATATATGAAGTTCACACAGACTGATAAAGCAGTACATAATCAATAAAGAAATGGGAAAGAACATGAAACAAATCACAAAAGAGAAAATATAAATGGCTACCAAAATACACATAAAGATTTTGATGGCTGGGCGCAGTGGCTCACGCCTGTAATCCCAGCACTTTGGGAGGCTGAGGCAGGTGGATCACAATGTCGGGAGTTGGGAACCAGCCTGACCAACATGGTGAAACTCCATCTCTACTAAAAATATAAAAATTAGCAGGGTGTGATGGCGCCTGCCAGTAATCCCA
>NW_012119460.1:2808-4362 GCF_000951035.1 Colobus angolensis palliatus | reverse complement strand
ACCTGCAGTCCCAGCTGCTCAAGAGGCTGAGGCAGGAGAATCACTTGAACCCAGGAGGCAGAGGTTGCAGTGAGCCGAGATCACACCAATACACTCCAGCCTGGGCGACAGAGCAAGACTTCGTCTCAAAAAATAATAATAATTATAAATAAAAATAAAGAAAATTCAGCTTGTTCCTCTCCCCTCCTCTCCTGCTGAGCCTTTTATTCAGTAGTTCTGGGCTGGGGACAAAGAGTTTGTGTTTCTAGCCGGTTCCCAGGTGATACTGGTGCTACGGGTCTGGGGACCAGTCCTGAAGATAGTTCTGCTTCCTAGAGGCAGGCTGACAGACACATGACTTTTCCAATTCCATGATGGAATCTTGTTTTGCTGTTCTAGGTGTTTCTAACTGGGGAGGCTATGCCTTGGCCTGTGCGCTCAACATCCTGTACTCATGTGCCGTCCACAGTCAGTACCTGAGGAAAGCAGTCGGACCCTCCAGGGCACCTGGAGATCAGGCCTGGACGCAGGCCCTCCCGTCGGTCATTAAGGTAACAAACCCCAGCCAGCCACTCACCTGGAAGCAGCTTTTACCCTGGATGAGCAGCAGGCCTGAGGTCCCAAGTCATAAGCCAAGGGCTGGCACCCTGCTGCCCCTCAAAAGCCAGAGGCAGAGCCAGCCTTGAAGCAGAGGTCTCCTGGATCGGGTGCCCTTTACACTACTCGTGGTCTTGAATCGTATGGCAGGCCTGATCCAGGTGACCATATTCCTTCTAGTTTGACTTTAGGTGAGTTGCTTAGCTTCTCTGAGCCTCATTTTCTTCATCTGTAAAGTGGGTGCTGTCAGCATTGTTGGAGGAACCGAATGCCTCACCCATGGTGGGTACTTCATACTGGTAGTGGTGGACAGGTGTCCTATCAGCCTCCTGCAAGGAACACACCACCCAGTGAGTCCAGTAAAACCTCCAGAGTGAGTCAATCAGTCATACTAAGGAAAGTGCTAAGGGGGACAGACAAGGTGGGAAGAGAATCCTGTGGGCTGGAGGCTGCAAGGAGTAAGCCGGGTAGAAGGAGAGGAATCCCAGTGGGGGGAATGGGTGGAGCAGGGGCTTGGGGGATGAGGACAGGCTTAGTGATGGTTTGGGGGAGATAGCTCTTGAGGTGGAGAGCAGGAGGTAAGGGGTGAGACAAAAGTGGAAGAGGACTTCACTCCCCAGGGCCCATAAGGAGGACGTCCATGAGCCCCTGAAGCTGTTTGCATGATTGTTCCTGTACATTATTTTTCTGGGCAAGACTCTGTGGTTTCATCAGATTCTTCAAGTAGTCTGGGGCCATTAAGAATCCCTGGTCCAGCTGGGTGTGGTGACTCGTGTCTCTCAGTACTTTGGGAGGCCAAGGCAGGAGGATCACCTGAGCCCAGAAGTTCAAGAACAGCCTGGACAACATGGTGAGACCTCATCTCTAGAAAAAAATTTTTTTCTTTTTTGAGACGGAGTCTCGCTCTGTCACCCAGGCTGGAGTGCAGTGGCCGGATCTCAGCTCACTGCAAGCTCCGCCTCCCGGGTTTACGCCATT
>NW_012119460.1:0-1283 GCF_000951035.1 Colobus angolensis palliatus | reverse complement strand
TCCTTCTGTCTGTCCCTCCCTCTCTGTTTCTCTGTGTCTTTCTCCTTCCTGCCTCTGGCCTCTTTTTCTCCCCAGCATCTGCCTGGATTGGTGGTGTCATTCCCATTTTACAGACAAGGGAGCTGGGGCTCTGAGAAGCCGGTGGCTTGCCTGAGACCACCCAGCTGAGAGGCAGAGCTGGGATCCGAGTCTAGGTCTCTGTGACTCCATTCTCTGGGCTTTTCCCAATACCGCTCAGAAGTGTCCCAGTTCCTGGTAGTGCCAGGGAAGAGGGATGGGGGAGGGGCAGCTCAGGCAGCTGTGGTGACATTTTCAGAGGGAAATGGTCTGCCCTCGAGGGGCCCAGAGGGCCTTTTGTGCTTTCTTTATACTTCCTGGATCTGAACTGGAAAAAAACACGCATGGGCTGCTTCACACATGATTCCTGATTCACGCAGACACAAAAGAACAAATCCAGCCAAAGAAATCCACACAGCCCAACATGCAGATGGAAACTTTTCCTTCTGTATTTCTACCCAGTCCTTCATAAATCGATGAATAATGTACCACCCTTATAAAGAACATACAATGGGTTTTTTTTTTTTTTCTTTTTTGAGACAGAGTCTTGCTCTGTCGCCCAGGCTGGAGTACAGTGGAGCAATCTCGGCTCCCTGCAACCTCTGCCTCCCAGCTTTGAGCGATTCTCCTGCCTCAGTCTCCTGAGTAGCTGGGATTACAGGTGCACGCCACCACACCTGGCTAATTTTTGTATTTTTAGTAGTGACAGGGTTTCACCATGTTGGCCAGGCTGGTCTTGAACTCCTGACTTAAAGTGATCTGCCTCAGCCTCAGCCTCCCAAAGTGCTGGGAATACAGGCATGAGCCACCGTGCCTGGCCTAAAATGGGGATTTGTAAAAGCAAAAGTACAAACACATGTTAATTGAGCCCCTCTCCTGGGCCAGGCCCAGGCTTGCTCCAGGGGACAATGGAGAGTCTCACTGGGTGGGGGACTCAGGGTCCACTGGGGAGACTACACGTGACAGGCAGTTTCAGGAGCCAAGATGTAATGGGCACAGTAAGCTTCAGTGGGAGGCCAGGCGTGGTCACTCTCACCTGTATTCCCAGAACTTTGGGAGGCTGAGGCGGGCGGATCACTTGAGGCCAGGAGTTCAAGACCAGCCTGGCGAATATGGTGAAACCCCATCTCTACTGAAAATACAAAAATTAGCCAGGCGTGGTGGCGGGCGCCTGTAGTCCCAGCTATTCGAGAGACTGAGACATGAGAATCACTTGAACTTGGGAG
>NW_012119459.1:4144-4585 GCF_000951035.1 Colobus angolensis palliatus | reverse complement strand
CGCCCGGCTAATTTTTTGTATTTTTAGTAGAGACGGGGTATCACCGTGGTCTCGATCTCCTGACCTTGTGATCCGCCCGCCTCGGCCTCCCAAAGTGCTGGGGTTACAGGCGTGAGCCACCGCGCCCGGCAACTTGCCCAAGTTCTTACAGTCCTGGGCTGAGCTGTGACCTGCAGAGACCACTGACCCCAGCTGCCAGGCTGCAGCTCCTGTTCCCCACCCCCAGGTGGAACAGTGCTGTGGCCTGGGCCGTATCTGTCCCCACCGACTTAGGCTGAGAGAGCCCCAGAGGGCCTGAGCCAACCCAGCAACAGCCTCCACCTCCCACAAAGCCATCTGAGCATGCACCCTTCAGCTTGTTTAGATTCTACGGACTTGTTTATTGTGAAGACAATGTAAGCACTGCAGGCATTGTGAAAGTTTAAAAAAAAAAAAAAAAAA
>NW_012119459.1:0-1779 GCF_000951035.1 Colobus angolensis palliatus | reverse complement strand
GATCTCCTGACCTCGTGATCTGCCCATCTCGGCCTCCCAAAGTGCTGGGATTACAGGCGTGAGCCACCGCACCTGGCCTCCTTTTCCTGTTTTCTAAAAGTTGAATTGCCGGCTCATATGATCTGCACCTTTTTTTTTTTTTCCTCTTGAGACAGGGTCTCACTCCTGTCACCAAAGCTGGAGTACAGTGGGAATATCTGGTTCATTGCAGCCTCAACTTCCTGGGCTCAGGTGATTCTCCTACCTCAGCCTCTTGCATAGCTGGGACGACAGGTGCCCACCACCATACCCGGCTAATTTTTTCTATTTTTAGTAGAGACAGGGTTTTGCCATGTTGCCCACGCTGATCTTGACCGCCTGGGCTCAAACAATCCACCCACCTTGGCCTCCCAAAGTACTAGAATTACAGGTGTGAGCCACCGCATCCAACTCTACAGTTATTATTTATTTAGTTAGTTTGTTTGTATGAGGTGGAGTCTCGCTCTGTCTCCCAGGCTGGAGTGCAGTAGCATGATCTCGGCTTACTGCAACCACTGCCTTCCACATTCAAGCAATTCTCCCGCCTCAGCCTCCCAAGTAGCTGGGATTGCAGGCGCCTGCCACCATGCCTGGCTAATTTTTGTATTTTTAGTACAGGTGGGGTTTCCCCATGTTGGCCAGGCTGGTCTCAAACTCCTGACCGCAGGTGATCCGCCCATCCCGGCCTCCCAATGTGTTGGGATTACAGGCGTGAGCCACTGCGCCCGGCCTGTTATTTATTTTCATGTGAAAAACAACCCTACAAAGTAGGTGGTGTTCATCCCATTTTATAGGTGAAGACACAAAGCTTCTGAGAGGTGAAGTGACTTGTCCAAGGTCCCATAGTGGTGGAGCCGGGAAGACAACCTGGAACTGACTCCAAAGTCAATGCAATGGTTAAATAATTGTGAATATCATCTGGGAAGTTTGGTTGGGCACGGTAACTCACGCTTGCATTCCCAGCACTTTGGGAGGCTGAGGCAGGCAGATCACCTGAGGTCAGGAGTTGGAGACCAGCCTGGCTAACATGATGAAACCCCATCTCTACTAAAAATACAAAATTAGCCGGACGTGGTAGTGCATGCCTGTAATCCCAGCTACTCGGGAGGCAGAGGTTGTGGTAAGCTGAAATTGCACCATTGCACTCCAGCCTGGGCAACAAGAGCGAAACTCCATCTCAGAAAAAAAAAAAAAAATTAGCCGGGTGTGGTGGCACATCTATAGTTTCAGCTACTCGGGAGGCTGAGGCAGGAGAATCGCTTGAACCCGGGAGGCAGAGGTTGCAGTGAGCCGAGATTGCACCACTGCACTCCAGCCTGGGTAACAGAGTGAGACCCAGTCTCAAAAATAAAGAAATAAATAAATAAACAAATAAGTAAGGTCCTGTCTCAAAAATAAAATAAAATAAAAAAAATAAGTAAAAATACAAAAATTAGCTGGGCATGGTGGCACACGCCTGTAGTCCCAGCTACTCAGGAGGCTGAGGCATGAGAATCGCTTGAACCTGGGAGATGGAAGTTGCAGTGAGCAGAGATCCCACCACTGCACTCCAGCCTGGGCAGAGCGAGACTCTGTCTCAAAAAAAAAAAAAAAAGGAAGAATCTGGGAAGATCTCCAAGAAGGTGGACCCTGAGAGCTGGGTCTTGGGGAAGGCAATTTGGCAAAGTCCAAAGCCTGAACAAAGGCCTTCAGTTTTCTTTTTCTTCTCTTCTCTTCTCTTCTCTTCTCTTCTCTTCTCTTCTCTTCCTCTCTCTCTCTCTC
>NW_012119458.1:5445-7014 GCF_000951035.1 Colobus angolensis palliatus | reverse complement strand
CTTCTGCAAATGAATTAAATGGCAAAACAGAAAAGAGAAAAAGGAACTTCTTCCTTTCGTTTTAAAATCCCATGCCCAGCTTCCTCACTTTTATGTAACTTAAATTTACCCTCACAATGTTGAACTTATCATTCAGGAATGTAATCACAGATTACTTGTCTTTCCTAATGATATGGCAGACACAATGTCTTGTTAATTTTGTATTAGCAACTACCACCAGAGTGCCCAGCACACAGTTCATAACAGGTGCTCAATGAATGTTTGCAGAATAAATAAATGAATAAACTCCAAGCACCATCAACTTGTCCTTTATCTCAATGTTATAATTCATTTTCTTCTTACTACATCTGGGAGTATGAAGCAAGAGGACCTCAGTGGAAGAAAGGTGGCACAGAAAAGTTTTCATTTGACCTCAGATAAAGGTTTACAAAGCTTGCTCTTTATGAGTATTTTCAGTATTTGTTACACATTAGTACCTCCTGGGAAAATTTTAAAAATACATACGGCTGGTCCCATAACCAGACATGTTGATGTATTTGCTTTTGAATGGGACCCAGAAACAATATTGTTTTGTAACTCCTCAGTTGGCACAAACGCAGGGCCAGGATAAATTGCTCTGCATCATTTTCAATGCCTTTCCATTCCACATGTCTTTCAAACTCTAACCTCCCATAAGTACAGAGTTCTTTTTTAGGTTCATTGTTAAATATTTATCTTTGTTTGTGCCTGTATACATGTGTGTGCACATGTGTGCTCATTTTCATATGCATATTTTGTTCACATGAATAAATATGAAGGCCCTTTTCCAATAGTGCATCTTCACTATGGTCTCAGAAGTAAGAGACTCAGGTTATGAAGCCAATAACAAGCAAAACAGGCTCATATTTCAGAGCAATGTAAAAATATGTTATGATGGTTAGATACATACATTAAAGCTTATTCTTCATGCAAGAATAGAGCCAACCTTGGTTGGCAGAATCAAAGATCTGTTATCTTTGTTTTACTTACAAAACATACACAGATCTAAAAGTATATCAATACCTGAACCATTAGGATGTTAGTTCTCTATGTGATAAGACGAATATATATCCAGAAAATACTAGATAAAATAACAAGTGGTCTAGTGTTGTCTTTTTTGTTGTTGTTGACAGATTTTTTAGTATGGTCTTTTATTTGATGATATAAGAGAGATGAAAAATAGTTTAGATGCCTTAGTCAAGACTTGTGTTTGTGCTTGCTTCGGCAGCACATATACTAAAACTGAAATGATACAGAGAAGATTAGCATGGCCCCTGCGCAAGGGTTACATGCAAATTCGTGAAGTGTTCTGTATTTCTCCAGGAGTTGGATTTTGAAAAACAATAATAAAATAGACTTCTAGCTAGCTAATAAAAAAGAGAAAAGAGAAGATTCAAATATACACAATCAGAAATGATAAGGGGATATCACCACTGATGCCACAGAAATACAAACAACCATTAGAGAATACTATAAACACCTCTATGCACATAAACTAGAAAATCTAGAAGAAACTGATAAATTCCTGGACACATACACCCTCCCAAGACT
>NW_012119458.1:0-340 GCF_000951035.1 Colobus angolensis palliatus | reverse complement strand
TAGAAAGTGGGCAAAGGACATGAACCGACACTTCTCAAAAGAAGACATAAATGCAGCCAACAAACATGAAAAAAAAAACTCAACATCACTGATCATTAGAGAAATGCAAATAAAGCCACAATGAAATACCATCACACAGTAGTCAGAATGGCTATCATCAAAAAGCAAAAAAACAACAAATGCTGGTGAGATTGTGGAGAAAAAGGAACACTTTTGTTGGTGGGAGTGTAAATTAGTTCAGCCACGGTGGAAGACAGTGTGGTGATTCCTCAAAGACCTAGAGACAGAAATACCATCCCATCCAGCAATCTCATTACTGGTTATATAAATAAAGGAATAT
>NW_012119457.1:2358-3843 GCF_000951035.1 Colobus angolensis palliatus | reverse complement strand
TCTCAAAAGAAAAAAAACACAAGAAAATAAATAAAAAACCTTACATGGGCCGGGCACGGTGGCTCATGCCTGTAATCCCAACACTTTGGGAGGCCGAGGAGGGTGGATCACAAGGTCAGGAAATCAAGACCATCCTGGCTAACACGGTGAAACCCCATCTCTACTAAAAATACAACAAAATAGCTTGGCTTGGTGGTGGGCGCCTATAGTCCCAGCTACTCGGGAGGCTGAGGCGGGAGAATGGCTTGAACCCGGGAGGCAGAGCTTGCAGTGAGCGGAGATTGCGCCACTGCACTCCAGCCTGGACGACAGAGCGAGACTCCATCTCAAAAAAAAAAAAAAACTTTACATGGAGAGATTGAGCCCCTAACTGTGTGAAGCTACATGAAACATACACAGAGCATTCAACCACTAGCTGAAATCATGGCGACAAGAAAGGGAACATGTTTAGAATCACAGAAACTTTCCTCCAAGTTTGTTTCCTCTTGTCTTCTCTTGGGCTTTGTCTCCCCACATTCAAACCTGCACAATTTACCTGAAGCCATTACCTGAGTCCCAGTTAGTGCTGCATCTACTTTCTCCTCATTCTTTATCCTCCCTTTTACAACCCAAAACACCAAACCTACCCGAAAGGCATCATCATTCCATCTTCTTTGCCGCCTTTGTCTCTCTGCCTTTTTGGTTGTTGTTTTGTTTTGTTTTGTTTTGAGACAGGGTCTCACTCTGTGGCCCAGGCTGGAGTGCAGTGACACGATCATATCTCACTGCAGCCTCAATCTACTGGGCTCAAGCAATCCTCCCACCTCAGCCTCCTGAGTAGCTAGGACCACAGGCACGTACCACCACACCTGGCTAATTTTTTAAATTTTTCGTAGAGACAAGGCATCAGTATGTTACCCAGGCTGGTCTCGAATGATCCTCTCACACTGGCCTCCCAAAGTGCTGGAATTACAGGTGTGAGCCACCACACCCGGCCTGTCTCTGTCTCTTAACCCCAGCTCTACTGCATCATCCAAATAGCTTTGCTCAGTTTCACTGATTAGAACTTCTCTGCCACCCAAAGTTCCCAGCTCTGCTCCCATCACCCTTAGTCTAGCCCCAGCATCTGGCTCAGCCACCAGGTCCTCCTGGGCTTTTCTTTCTTGTCACTGTCAAATCCGGGTTTCCCTGCCTTCTCCTCAATTTATGTATTTATTGTATATATATACACTTTTTTTTTTGAGACGGAGTCTCATTCTGCTGCCAGGCTAGAGTGCAGTGACGCAATCTCAGCTCACTGCAACCTCCGCCTCCCAGATTCAAGTGATTCTCCTGCCTCAGCTTCCCGAGTAGCTGGGACTACAGGCACGTGCCACCGTACCCTGCTAATTTTTGTATTTTTAGTAGAGACAGGGTTTCACCACGTTGGCCAGGATGATCTCAATCTCTTCACCTCATGATCCGCCCGCCCTAGCTTCTCAAAGTGCTGGGATTACAGGCATGAGC
>NW_012119457.1:0-748 GCF_000951035.1 Colobus angolensis palliatus | reverse complement strand
AAGTCATCCTCCCACCTCGGCCTCCCGTGTAGCTCAGCATACAGACATGAACAACCACACTGGCTCTTCTCTCTCTACATTCAGTACCACCATGGATTGGTTTTTTTTTTGGGGGGGGGGGGTTGTTTTATATATTTTTTTGAGACAGAGTCTCTCTCTGTTGCCCAGGCCGGAGTATGGTGTACAGTGGCACGATCTTGGCTCACTGCAACGTCTGCCTCCTGGGCTTCACCGATTCTCATTCCTCAGCCTCCGAAGTGGCTGGGAATACAGCCGTGCACCACCACACCCGGCTGATTTTTGTATTTTTAGTAGAGACGGGGTTTCACCATGTTGGCCAGGCTGGTCTCAAACTCCTGGCCTCAAGTGATCCACCTGCCTCAACCTCCCAAAGTGCTGGGATGACAGGCATGAGCCACGCACCTGGCCCACCATAGATCATTAAAATCAGACCGCGACTCCTGGAACCAGATGCTGGAAGGATCATGTTGCAGGTAAATGACAGCTTACTTCCTGGCCACCGCCCTGGGCTGCCTGGATATGTTTGCACATCCACCCTGCGCTGCCTTATGCCATAGGCCCCTTGTAGCAATGACAGTTCTTTTCCTTTATAAACTATTCAGATGTTTAGAGGAAGTTTCAAGTTGATCCACCTGCTGTCCGGATTCCAGCCCAACTCTTGAGATGTGTCCCCACGCTGTGTGTTCTCTGTCCTCTTACATTGTCCTGTACCAATGACAAAACTGGG
>NW_012119456.1:5235-6015 GCF_000951035.1 Colobus angolensis palliatus | reverse complement strand
CCTGGGAGGCAGAGGTTGCAGTGAGCTGAGATTATGCCAGTGCACTCCAGCCTGGGTGACAGAGTGAGACTCCATCTCTGGGGGGAAAAAAAGGCAAAACTAATGTACTTCTCACACTTCAACCCAAAATAGTCTTTTCTTTCTTTTTCCTTTCTTTTTCTTTTTTTGAGATACAGTCTTGCTCTGTTGCCCAAGTGGCACGGTCTCGGCTCACTGAAACTTCCTCCTCCTGGATTCAAGCGATTCTCCTGCCTCAGCCACCCAGGTAGCTGGGATTACAGGCACCCACCACCACACCTGGCTAATTTTGTATTTTTAGTAGAGATAGGGTTTCATCATGTTGGCCAGGCTGGTCTTGAACTCCTGGTTTCAAATGATCCACCTGCTTCGGCCTCCCAGAGTGCTGGGATTATAGGTGTGAGCCAATGCGCCTGGCTCAAAATAGTCTTTCTTTCTATAGGCTGAATATTTTTGGGGGGAGGTTTATTCTGGAGGTCAGTAGATGTCAAAATTGACTTTTGAAGAAGGAAAGCCACAAAGTGAACTCAAGGGTATAATTCTATTTCCTAGAAAAGGAATTGGCACTGCTACTATCAAAGGGCTGGGTTTACAAATGGACAGAGAGTATAATAAATTGATGTCCTTTTAAAGACTTTTTAAAAAATAGACTTTAAGGCCGGGTACAGTGGCTCATGCCTGTAATCCCAGCACTTTGGGAGGCCGAGGCAGGTGGATCACCTGGGGTCAGGAGTTCGAGACCAGTCTGACCAACATGGCGAA
>NW_012119456.1:0-285 GCF_000951035.1 Colobus angolensis palliatus | reverse complement strand
AAACACATTTCCGACGACATCACCAAGGTCAAAAAAAAAAAAAAAAAAAAAATAGGGTTCTACTACATGTCTGTGATGGAATTTTCATCTCATCCCTTAGCAACTCAGGTTGAAGAATTTTATTTTATCTTAACACCTAGGCACAGGCAGACTTTGGAAAACTGATTCAGATAGACTCATTTCACAAATGACTGCTTTCTTTTTTTTTTTTTCTTGAGACAGAGTCTTGCTCTGTTGCCCAGGCTGGCGCGATCTCAGCTCACTGCAAGCTCCGCCTCCCGGGCT
>NW_012119455.1:6070-7884 GCF_000951035.1 Colobus angolensis palliatus | reverse complement strand
GTATCCATTCATCTGTTGATGGACACTTAGGCTGTTTCCAAATCTTGGCTATTGTGAATAGTGCTGGAATAAACATGGAAGTGCAGCTATCTCTTCAACATGCTGAGATTTCCTTGCTTCTGGGCTGTATACCTAGCCATGGAAATGCTGGATCACCTGATTGTTCTTTTTCTGTTTTTTTGAGTAACCTCGAAACTGTTTTCCATGGTGGTTGCGCTAATTTACATTCCTACCAGCAATGTATATGAAGGTTCCCTTTACTCCACATCCTTGCCAGCATTTGTTGTTGCCTCTCTTTTGGATACAGGTCATTTTAAATGGGGTAAGAAGATAGCTCATTGCAGTTTTAATTTGCATTTCTCTGATTATCGGTGATGTTGGGCACCTTTTCATATACCTGTTTGCCATTTGTATGTCTTCTTTTAAGAAATGTATACTCAGATCTTTTGCCCATTTTTAAATCGGATTAGTAAATGTTTTTCCTATTGAATTGTTTGAGCATGTTTAATATTCAGGTTATGAATTGCTTGGCAAATGGATAGTGTGCAAATATTTTCTCCCATTCTGTGTGTTGTCTTTTCACTTTGTTGGTTGTTTCTATTGCTGTACAAAAGCTTTTTAACTTTATGTGATCCTATTTTTCTATTTTTCCTTTGGTTGCCTGTGCTTATGGGGTATTACTCAAGAAATTTTTGCCCAGTCCAGTGTCCTAGAAAGTTTCCCCAATGCTTTCTCTTAGTTTCATAGTTTGAAGTCTTAGATTTAAGCCTTTAATCCATTTTTATTTGATTTTTGTGTCTAGTGAGAGATAGAGATCTAGTTTCATTCTTCTGCACATGAATATCCAGTTTTCCCAGTACAATTTATTAAAGACACTATTCTTTCCCAAATATATGTTCCTGGATCTTTGTCAAAAATGAGTTCACTGTGGATATATGGATCTATTTCTGGGTTATCTATTCTGTTTCATTGGTCTATGTGTCTGTTTTTATGGCAGTACATATTGTTTTGGTTACTATTTCTCTGTGGTGTAATTTGAATTCCAATAATGTGATTCCTCCAGTTTTGTTCTTTTTGTTCAGGATAGCTTTGGCTATTCTAGGTCTTTTGTGGTTCCATATAAGTTTTTGGACTTTTTTCTTCTATTGCTACAAAGAATATCATTGATATTTTGAGGGAGATTGCATTGAATCTGTAGGTTGCTCTGGGTAGTATGCACGTTTTAACAATATTGAGTCTTCCAATCCATGAACATGGAATATCTTTCCATTTGTTTTGTGTCCTCTTCAATTTCTTGTATCAAAGTTTTATAGTTCTCATTGTAGAGGTCTTTCACTTCTTTGGTTAAGATTATTCCTAGGTGTTTTATTTTCTTTGTAGCTATTGTAAATAGCGTTGCTTTCTGAATTTCCTTTTAAGGCAATTTTGCAGATGTGGTAAGCATGTTTCACTCTTTTCTATTCTTTTTTCTTTTGTTTCCTCTGACTGTGTATTTTCAAATAGCCTGTCTTCGAGTTCACTAATTCTTTCTTCTGCTTCATCAATTCTGCTGTTAGGAGATTGTGATGCATTCTTCCATATGTCGATTGCATTTTTCAGCTCCAAAACTTCTGCTTGATTCTTTTAAATTATTTCAATTTCTTTGTTAAGTGTATCTGATAGGATTCTGAATTCCTTCTCCATGGTACCTTGAATTTCATTGAGCTTCCTCTAAACAACTATTTAGAATTCTCTTTCTGAAAGTTTGCAAATCTCTGCTTCTCCAGGATTGGTTACTGGTACATTATTTAGTTTCTTTGGTGAGGTAATGTTTT
>NW_012119455.1:0-645 GCF_000951035.1 Colobus angolensis palliatus | reverse complement strand
CCCCAGGTGAATTACAAGTAAATTCAATAGAGACAGCCAGTTCTCCAAGGCAAGAAGATATTAGCATTTGTATCTTAGCACCTATCAGCACAATGTGTAATACAGAGGATGTTAGTGCCTAGGTAGGTCACTAAGTAAACTAGACTTAAGTTTTATTTCTAGGTCCATGTTCATTGAATGTCCCATTTTCTATCTATATCATGGGATATTTTGTATAATGGTAAGTGTGAACTGTCCTTTCTCATAGTAAAGATAGGTCTTTTTGTTACTATTTGTTGTTTTAGAGGAAAGTTGACTTTTAGGGGCAGGAGACAAATTTCAGTTCAGAAATGTATAAGATTGGAGATCCTGAGTGATCCCTTGTAAAGATTCCTCATAGGCATTGTGAAGACTGGAAATATGGATGACGTGTGTTGAAACCTTCACACTGAATGATGTCATGGCTCCTTTCATGTACCACCTCAGACACACTTCATCCATTCTGATTTTTGTTCTGTCATCCCACTGGGGTACTACCTGCAAGTTCTACGGGCACCACCTGACAGTGTATCACTTTATGCCTACTCCATATCCCCTTTTCTTCCCCCTGAGGATTCCGTGACACAAAGAAAGGGAATAAGGCAGACTCCCAAGGTGCTCACAAAT
>NW_012119454.1:665692-730729 GCF_000951035.1 Colobus angolensis palliatus | reverse complement strand
GGGACCCTATCTAGGCAGGGTGGGACCCTATCTAGGGCCACCTGGTGCTAACTTTTTAGGTTTTGTAAGGCCTACTAGTTTCAAAATATGTCTCACTATAAATGACAAACAACTACAAAACACTGGGAAACTGGATTTTAAAAAATTTTTTATTTATTTTATTTATTTTTTTTTACAATCAAGACATTTGCTTAGGCTGTTTTTCCTATGAGGTAGCTTTTTATAAGGGATAGAAAGTAGCAGATATATAGGATAAAAAAGTCTGAAGATCTAATTCATAACCTGAGGACTATAGTTAATAATAGTGTGTTGTATTCACAATTTGCCATTGCAAAAATATGGAACCAGCCCAAATGTCCATCAGTCAGCGAAGTGGATATATAAACTGTGGTATATATATAAATGATGGAATACTACCCAGCCATAAAAAGGAATGAATTAATAGCATTTTCAGCAGCCGGGATGGGATTGGAGACCATTATTCTTAAGTGAAGTAACTTAGGAATGGAAAACCAAACATCCTATGTTCTCACTCCTAAGTGGGAGCTAAGCTATGAGGATGCAAAGGCCTAAGAATGACACAAGGGACTTTGGGGACTAAGGGGGCAAGAAAGGGAAGGGAGTGAGGGATAAAAGGCTACAAATTGGGTTCAGTGTGTACTGCTCAGGTGATGGGTGCACCAAAGTCTCAGAAATCACCACTGAGGAACTTGCCCATGTAACCAAATACCACCTCTTCCCCAATAACCTATGGAAATAAAAACTAAAACAAATTTTTAAAAAGCAAAATGAAATAGTGTGTTGTATTCAAGATTTTTGCTAAATATGTAGATCATAGCTGCTCTCGCTACAGAGGAGAAAAAAGATTTGTAACCATGTGAGATGATAGATATGTTAATTTGTTTCATTATAGTAACCATTTTACCATATATGTATCCCATAAAGTCATGCTGTACACCTTTAATGTATACAATAAAATCTATTTAAAAAGTTGCAGGGCTGGGCATGGTGGTTCATCCCTGTAATCCCAGCACTTTGGGAGGACGAGGTGGATCACTTGACTTCAGGAGTTGCAGACCAGCCTGGGCATCATAGCAAGACCCTATCTCTACAGAAGCTAATAATAAGAAAAAAGTTAGCCAGGTGTGGAGGTGCGTGCCTGTGGTCCAAGCTACTTGGGAAGCTGAGGTGGGAGGATCACCTGAGCCCCCTGTTCAAGGCTGCAGTGAGCTGTGATTGCGCTACTGCACTCTAGCCTGGGTGACAGAGGGAGACCCTGTCTCTAAAATACACAAATAAATAAATAAAATAACAATTACAAGTTAGACAACTAAATGACCTTTTTCTTTCACTCTTGGCTGGCCACTCATTTAAAATGCAGCACTTGAAGAAATAAATATGCATTCCTGGCCCCTGTTTCGGAAAGGTTCATTTCCATAGAAACTTGGTTAATTTTATTCATAGTAAAACAATGAAATCAATGAGATAAGAGAGTTTAAAAGATGCTTGTTTCTTCATTGCTGTTTTACAAAGACCTATTGAATTATAATATGATCGCAATTCCAGACACCTGCCTTGAAATTGTTACAGAAATTTCTCGTTTTTTTTTTTTTTTTTGCTTCTCTCTGTGTGTCCTAATAAACCATTTGGCCATCAGGTAATCACAGACGGGCAGATATATGTATTTTTCTGTTTCCCTAACTTCAAATGCTGCCTGAAAATGATGACTGCTTGGCAAGCCTAAGTTCCAACATTCCGTTTCCCGGCATTATGTAACACAAAATCAGGTTTCATAGGGTTTTCTTAGATCTGTTTCCCCCTGTTTCATAAGATTTCAAGAGTCCTATAATTTATTATGTGGCTGGTGGAAGAAAAATATGCACAGAGTAGATGGGTGTGTGTAACCTAAACATTTAGGGCTGTCTTGACAACGACTCAAACCTACAGAGATGCTTTGGGGAAGTAGGCGGAATGTCTTATTATTGGGAATTTTGTAAGATGAGAGCCTCCCAGTTTCTTTTGATTGCATTGAGTGGGTGAATACATCAGGAAAGAAAAGAAAGGAAAAAAAACGTAAAAAAGAGCCCAGATTGAAAGCAGTGCTGTTTTTGCCATCCTCATTAAATCAAAGCATGTGGGGACAGCAGATCGTCTGAGGCCAGTGGGCACCCAACCAGGAGGCTGATATGTTTTCCTGATAAAACACAACGAGAAAATAATGGCTTCCAGCTCCATTCATGTCCCTGCAAAGGACATGATCTCTTTCCTTTTTATGGCTGCATGGTATTCCATGGTGTCCATGGACCACATTTTCTTTAACCAGTCTATCATTGATGGGCATTTGGGTGGATTCCATGTCTTTGTTATTGTGAATAGTACTTCAATGAACATAAATATGCATGTATCTTTATAGTAGAATGATTTATATTCCTTTGGCTATATATATATATTTTTTTTTTCTGATAGAGTTTCACTCTTGTTGTCCAGGCTGGAGTGCAATGGCGCGATCTTGGCTCACTGAAGCAACCTCCGCCTCCCAGGTTCAAGTGATTCTCTTGCCTTGGCCTCCCGAATAGCTGTGATTACAGGCACCTGCCACTATGCCCAGATAATTTTTGTATTTTTAGTAGAGACGGGGGCTGGTCTCGAACTCCTGACCTCGGGTGATCGGCCAACCTTGGCCTCCCAAAGTGTTGGGATTACAGACGTGAGCCACTGCGCTGGGCCTCCTTTGAGTAGATATTACTGGGATTATATATTATCCCAGTATTGGGATTGCTGGGTCAAATGGTATTTCTGGTTCTAGATCCTTGAGGAATGGCCACACTGTCTTCCACAATGGTTGAACTAATTTACATTCCCACCAACAGTGTAAGAGCGTTCCTGGGGCCTTTGGGGGTGGATGGGGACAGGGGGAACATCAGGAAAAATAGTTAATGCATGCTGGGCTGACAGGTGCAGCAAACCACCATGGCACACGTTTACCTATGTAACAAACTTGCACATCCTGCACATGTACCCCAGAACTGAAAATACAAATTAAAAAACAATGTGAGACATTTTCAAGAGATGAATGGCAAAGAAACTTTATGGATAATGACAAGAAAGTTTCAGGGCTAAGTACCAAACACACATGAATTATACCCTGGACTTTGTTTCTGTATTCGGATTTGACCACTGTCATGGATGGTATATGCTGGCATGCTTGGAATTTAGTCTTTGAATATATCTTTTTATTAGTGCTAAAAAAAAAAAAAACACACACACAACTAGAGCTTCCTTTCCAATGAAACGATTTTTTTTAAAGAAATGAAGTTCTGGCCGGGCGTGGTGGCTCAACCCTGTAATCCCAGCACTTTGGGGGGCCGAGACGGGCGGATCGAGACCATCCTGGCTAACACGGTGAAACCCCGTCTCTACTAAAAAATACAAAAAACTAGCCGGGATAGGTGGCGGGTGCCTGTAGTCCCAGCTACTCGGGAGGTTGAGGCAGGAGAATGGCGTAAACCTGGGAGGCGGAGCTTGCAGTGAGCCGAGATCCGGCCACTGCACTCCAGCCTGGGCGACAGAGCGAGACTCTGTCTCAAAAAAAAAAAAAAAAAAAAGAAGTGAAGTTCTGTTATATGCTTCTATGCGGATGAGCCTTGAAGATGCTATGCTCAGTGAAAGACGCCAGACACAAAAGGCCACACGGTGTAGGATTCCACTTACTGGAACTTATCAGAGCAGGCAAGCCCTTAGAGCCAGCAGGCAGATTGGTATCTTCCAGGGGCTGGGGAGGGGAGGAGGGGGAGTGGCTGCTTGGTGGGTCCAGGATTGCTTTTAGGGTGATAAAAATGTCTTGGAACCAGTTAGCGGTGGCGGTTGCACAACCTTGTGAAGACACTAAATGCCACTGGGGAGTTCACTTTAAAATGGTCATTTTTACATTAGGGGCATTTCAATTTGATTGAAAAACAAACAAATCTGGCCGAGCACAATGGCTCACGCCTGTAATCCCAGCACTTTGGGAGGCTGAGGTGGGCGGACCGCTTGAGGTCAGGAATTCGAGACTAGCCTGGCCAACATGGTGAGACCCCATCTCTACTAAAAATACAAAAATTAGCCAGGCGTAGTGGCAGGCACCTGCAGTCCCAGCTACTCAGGAGGCTGAGGCAAGAGAATAGCTTGAACTCTGGAGCAGTGGTTGCAGTGAGACAAGATGGTGCCACTGCACTCCAGTCTGGGCGACAGAGATTCTAGCAATAAATAAATAAATAAATAAATAAATAAATAAATAAATAAATAAATAAATAAATCCAAAAACAAATATGCCAGCCCAGTTCTTCTTCACTCCAGATTTTGCAAGACAGTAAATGAGACAGCATTTGGAACTTGGCGAACTTCCCCAGTGAACCTATAGCAGCTTAGAAAGAGTTAAATGTGTAGAGAAGATACTCAATCTCCAAGGCAGGGTTACTCATACGGAAAAGGGAGATGGAGGCTAGAGTCCCAGGAAATATCCAGTTGCACACAATGCCTTAAAATGCAAAGAACTGGTGGGCCGCGGTGGCTCATGCCTGTAATTCCAGCACTCTGGGAGGGCAGGAGGGTGGATCACTTGAGGTAAGGAGCTTGAGACCAGCCTGGCCAATGTGGTGAAACCCCATCTCTACTAAACATACAAAAGATTAACCAGGCATGGTGGCGGGTGCCTGTAATCTCAGCTACTTGGGATGCTGTGGCAAGAGAATCTCTTGAACCCAGGAGGGGAAGGTCGCAGTGAGCTGAGATCGTACCACTGCTCTTCAGCCTGGGCGACAGTGAAACCCCGTCTCCCCCCAACCCCCCTCCAAAAAAAGCAGATAATTCAGGCCCCAGAAGGGCTTTAGAGGCTCGGGGAAGGGGACATGATGGGAAATGGGATTCAGAAGAAGGAATAAGAGGAACATGCCGTAAAAGCCTGGATTCTTGGAAAAAGCCAAGGAAAAAAGAACCTCTAGGTGACTCAGAATCACTGTGTATTAGTAGGTTGGTACAAACGTAGTTGCGGCTTGTGCCACTGAAAATAACAGCAAAAACAAGGAAAAACCGATAGGGTGGGTGTGTATCTATACCTATATCATCTATATCTATATCATCTATATCTACATTTATATCTATATGTCTACATCTATATATCAATAATACAAATATTAACTTAATTTTTAAAATTACAGTTAATTTAAAGAATTTCATTGTTTAAAACCAGTGATAAAACCAACAATATTCTAAGATATTTATCCAACTCGTCTAAGTTTTGTCATTATTCTACACAAGGGTTTCTCAATCTTGGCACCATTGACACTTGGGCCAAATTATTCTTTGCCCAAATATCAATCTGTAGATATCGATATCCGTAGATACACAGACATTTATTTTCAGGAATTGGCTCATGTGATTAGGGGGGATTGGAGAGTCCAAAAGCTGATGGAGTGGGCCAGCAGGCAGGGGACTCAGGGAAAGGTCGCAGTTGGAGTCCAAAGGTTGTTGGGGAAGTCAGTCTTTGTTCTAGTCAGGTCTTCAATGGATTAGACTAGGCCCACCCGCATCATGGAGGGCGACCTGCTTTACTCCACAGATAGAAATGTTCATCTCATCCAAAAACACCCTCACAGTAGCATCCAGGATAGCATTTGACCACATGTCTGGGCACTGCGGCTCAGCCAAGTGGACACATGAAATTCACCATCACACCAACCAAGTGGATGCGTGAATGAAATTCACCATCACACCAGCCTGGTGGATACATGAAATTCATCATCACGCCAGTCAAGTGGACATATGAAATTCACCATCACACTAGCCAAGTGGACATATGAAATTCACCATCACACACTATGATAAACTGAATCACAGACGGTAAGGAAGTGAAGTCACAGGTCTATGTCAGTGGTTGTCAGTTGGGGTGATTCTGAACCCCATACCCAAACCCCAGGGGGGCATTCAGCAATGTCTGCAGGTACTTTTGGTTAATACACCTGGGGAGAGTACCACGTGCATCTGGTGAGCGGAGGCCAGGGATGCTGCTTAACACCCTGCAGTGCACAGGCTGGTTCCCATAATAAAGAATTACTTTTCTCAAATATCAATAGTGCCAAGACTGGGAAACCCTGATATGCAATAATAACAAAAGTTATAACAGGTAACTTTATGACTAGTTAGACATTTAGAATGTTGTTGATTTTATGACTAGTTTAATCAAGGTGTATGTTTTGAAAAGTAAGTATATATGTTTTATTTTATGAATATTATATATTTGCTGTTGTATTTTGATACGTTTCATGTTATTAAAGTGACATCTCTCTCTAACTGTGTCTATGTATATATTGATCTCATCTATCCCATTCAGGAGGCTCCACCCTCATGACCTCATCACCTTCCAAGGGCCTCAGCCCCTAACACCATCATCTTGGGGGTGAGGATTTCAACACAGGAATTGTGAAGGACACAAACATTCAATTCAGTGCACATGATTGTACAGTTTTGTAAAATCCCCCAAAGTAAGATGCATTCACATTCATTTTCTGAAAGATGACTTCTGAAATTTTGTAAGCTTCAGCTCCCACAAAACCTAATCCCAAATGCAAGGAGTGTGTTCCTGGTTTTGATGGTGGTAGTTACGGCCACGGTTGTTTCTGCCTTCCCAGTCAAGGAGATCCTGGGATGCTCTGAGAAGCTACTGCACAGGATTCAGTGAGGAGTGAGCTTGTTCATCTGTAGAATGTGGTTGGCCTTTCTTCCCTTCTGGGAGCCAACTTCCCTGTAGAGGAGAAATTCACCAAGTATCCTTTTTATTTTTTAATTTAATTTAATTTTATCTTCCTAATTTTATTTTTTTAGAGACAGGGTCTCACTCTGTCACCCAAGCTGGAGTGCATTTTTTATTATTTATTTTATTTTCCTAAGTTTATTTTTTTTAGAGACAGGGTCTCACTCTGTCACCCAAGCTGGAGTGCATTGGTGCAATCATAGCTCACTGGAGCCCCCACCTCCTGAGTTCAAGCGATCCTCTTACCTAAGACCCCTGCATAGCTGGGACTACAGGCGGATACCACCAGGCCTGGCTAATTTTTAAAATGTTTTTAGAGATAGGGTCTTGCTCTGTTGCCCAGGCTTGTCTCGAACTCTTGGGTTCAAGTAATCCTAATACCTCAACTTGCCAAAGGGCTGGGATTAAAGACGTAAGCTGCTGCTCCAGCTACGCCAAGTATACTTGTTCACCATTCTCCAGTGCCCTTCGTATCTGTATACATTTTATTTGGTTGGATCAACAGAAAGGATTAGGTTGAAATTCTTTGACTATACTCTGTGCAAGGATTGCAAATTTCAGTGACTATTAGAAATACAGTGTCAGTTGCAGACTAATTGTGATTTAGATTCAGAATTATGACAGATACAAAGCAGGAAGTTCATGACAGCATTCCTCTATTTGCAATTTTAAGCAAATTCTCCTTATTCTTATTTTTTGAAGGTCTAATATCTACTGGGATTTAAATTTGCAATGTGAGATAATGATGCCCTGTTTCCTAAAATACTATAAAAATAAGTTTTAGCCAAGTTTTCCATATTAAAAATTAAATTGCTGCCTAGTGAAGACCTCTGGAGCCAGGCTGGAGAATAACTGTGCTTATTGTCTGTCTGTTACAGTTTGCCCAGGACTTTTGTGGTTTTAAAGCTGAAGGTCCCACATCCTGGGGAAACCCTTAGCCCCAGGCAAACTAGAAGGTTCCTTGCTGTCATAGGAACCTATGTGTTATCCCATTCAGAGAGTCCTTGACTCAGACTGTGGTTGTCTAATTGATGCAGGGCAGGTGAGCCCCCAAACTGGGGCTTAGCCTGGGAGGGTTCTTGGCTTCACTCAGGAAAAAATTTCAGGGTGAGCCTGTGGTGTTAGACAGCAACTTGCAGTGCAGTGGTGTAATCTCGGCTCACTGCAACCTCCACCTCTAGGGTTCAAGTGATTCTCCTGCCTCAGCCTTCTGGTAGCTGGGACTACAGGTGCACATGACCACACCTGGATAATTTTTGTATTTTTAGTAGAGATGGGGTTTCTCCATGTTGACCAGGCTGGTCTCGAACTCCTGATCTCAAGTGATCCGCCCACCTCAGCCTCCCAAAGTCCTGGGATTACAGGCGTGAGCCACCACCCACTTTTACTGAAGTGGCAGTGCACAGCAGCAGCAGCAGAGGTGCTGCTCGTGGCAGAGCAGGGCTACCCAATAGGCAGTGCATCCAGAGCAGCAGCTCAGAGGCAGTGCTGGAGTCACATGTATACCCACTTCTAATGACATGCAAATTAAGGGCAAAATTATACAGAGATTTTGAGAAAATGAGTAGTAACTTCCATGTTCTTGGATCATTGCCATAGAAAGGGGTGGTAACTTCCAGGCATTGCTGTGGTAACAGCAAACTGACATGGCACTGGTGGGCGTGTCTTGTGGAGACGAGCTATTGCCACTCCCTATTTTAGCTAGTCTTCACTGTGGTCCAGAGTCTCAGTCCCTGCCTCTGGAGTCAAGTTGGGTCTCCTACTTCATAATGAATGGCCTCTTAGGTGATAAAGATAAATCGATTGGTCTCTTTTTGTTTCACATGAATCCACCACAGATTGACTGGGGAGTTTGGGATGAAGATTTAGATAACCCAACAGAGAAGTCCTCTCAAAAGCCCATGGGGCCACCCTTCTGAAGCTCCACTTCACCTGCTCCTGCACACCCCAGTCCTGCCTGATACTCAGTTTTTCTTTTTCTCGTGAATAAAGACACTCGTTTTTCTCCCTTGACACCATGCGGGTTGGGATTCTGATAAGAATTAGAATGCTACAGATCAATCACCTAGTCCAGTCCTTCTCAAAGTGTGGGCATTTAAGGCTGGATGAATGATCCTCTGGGGTGGGGTGTCCTGTGCACTGCAGGGTGTTGAGCAGTGTCGCTGGACTCCACCCACCAGATGCCAGGAGCACCCACCACCCGGTTGTGACACCCAAAGGTGTCTCCAGACATTGTCGAGTGTCCCCAGGGACATAGTTGCCTGTGTGGAGCACTGCAGGGTTCGATGAACACAGCAAGGACCGCTGGCAATGTGAGCATCTATGTCACCATCTGCTGTCACTCGCTGGAACCAGAAGGGACGATTTGCAGCCAGTACAGCTTTTCCCCATGCCAGGCTTCCTGCAGAGGCTCCTTCCCAACACACTGGAAAGTCCCTGGCTCTCGGAGTGAGTCTCAGATCCTCCTGGCTTCATGGGTCCAGCAATTAAGTATTGCCACATACCTTTTCCTTCAGCTCTAAAAATTGTTTGTGGACCTGAGAATTAAAAAGAAAAGAAAAGTGGTGCCAAGCAGAAGAAGGCCAGAAAAAGCCTGCTCCATTGTTTTGCGGACAGAGACCCTGGAGATGAGAGAGAGAGAGAGAGACAAAGAGAGAAAGCAATCCCAACGTTACAAGAATCGGCTGCACGACCATCCCATGCCTTTCAGGAAAACCAACACAAACGCCCCCGTGGAATCATTTTTAACCACTGTAAACTTTTGTAGAAATCTCAGGCATGATTGGTTCTGTTGTGGCTGGTGAATCAGATTATGCGTGGTGCTGGTGCATCTTGCAGAATGCTTAAGAGATAAGTGGACCACATAGATTTGAACATCACGAATTGGAACATTAAAAAAAATTCCATGGTTGCTTAATTCTTGGAAACAGAAACAATTTACTTTATAGTCATTTGAACTGTAAACCTAGCTAGTCGTTTGTATACAGAATGTTTGTGGGTATTGCTGACTGGCTGTGTGGATTATGAAACAGCTATAATAAATCAACAAGAAACCTTGGCAGATTTAGTTGCCTTCCTCCTTTATGCAGAGCTTTAAAAAATGTTTTATGTAATAGGTGTGTGAGATCTTTTCTGTTTAAACAGTCTGCACAAGAGGGCAGTGCATACCACTTAACAAGGTTTTCCCTGGGGACGTGGAAGTTTATTTTTGGTGGCAGAGAGGGAGGTTCAGTAGATTTTTCTTACTCTGCTACAGAAATAACTTCCCATAGAGCATTATGACTCTTGTGTATCATGTATCTATTATTATTGATATTTATTATGTATTTTATAGAATAAACATAATTCACCTCCACTTTTGAAAGATCTGATCTCTTTTCTTTCACTAACTCAGGAATCCAATAGTGAGACATGACTTACCCCATGCCACATTTACTGTTTGGCTCAGATGAAAATATCAATTAGCCTTTAACAAAGAAAATAAAATGTCCTATGAATAAATATTCATGACAAGATGTCCATGCGAAGGGCTGATCATCAAATACCTAGCACAGTTCATGAGGCTTTTTTCTCTAAAAAAAAAGCATGAAATTCAGCTTTTGAGGTACGTTTGGCTTCCACCAATGTTGTTTTTGAGTGTTGACAAGCAAAAGTTAGATTTTTAGAGAAGGCTGGTGGTGTTGGTAGCAAAAGTTAAATGTTCTAGTCCCATCCCATAAAGTGAAATCCTGCATTTCCAATATAAAGCTTTCCAATGCTTTTAGGTTGTGAAATTAAACAACTTGGGTACTTTTTAGATAAAAGCAAAATACAAATGGAAGTAGGGGACTAAGGAGTTCTCATATTTTTTGGTTTAAAAAATAATCTCCAGCCTGAGCAACATAGTGAGACCCCATCTCTAATTTTTTTTTTTTTAATTAGCTGATCATGGTGGCACGCGCCTGTGGTCCCAGCGACTTGGGAGGCTGAGGTAGGAGGATTGCTTGAGCCCGGGAGTTTGAGGCTGCAGTGAAGCTGTGATTGTGCCACTGCATTCCAGCCAGGGCAACAGAGTGAAACTCTCTCAAAAACAAACAACAACAAAAACAAAATTTCAGTGACAATGATGGCCTTAGAGGCTGGGTACCTTAGAAATGATACATCTTCATGTGCACAGAAAGATCCTTCCCTTCCTTTCCTTTCCTTTCCTTCCTTCCTTCCTTCCTTCCTTCCTTCCACCTTTTACTTTCCTTTTGGGGTCACACACTTACAGCTAGTTTACTTTTGGAGGGTCTCAAGTTTGATCAGAAAAAGGCATGTTTCTCCTTTAAAGAAGGCAACAAGTTTCTCTCTCTGTCTGACTTTACACCTCCACAATTTCACCAAGACAGAGATTTTTACTGGGTGAGCACATATACTTAAAAGAATTACTTGAGACAAAAATGAAGAACTTCACAGAGAGTTGAGGGTCTTGGAATGAGCAGAGTGACTCTTGGTGAACTCCACCTTTCCCATCTTCCAAAAAAGAAAAAACAAAAAACAATTCACTCTGAGATCTAATAATACCTCTGAATTGATCATCTACGGTAAGCAAAGCATTCAGGCCGTGACAACTGGTGTCTGTGTTAGGGGTTCTGCATTGTAAACTGCAGTACACATTGAGAAAATATCATCATCTCTAAACATTTGTTTCTCCGGGCTGAGGAAAGAGTAAAGATGTCGGAAGAATAAAAAGGATGACTGTGTGGAAACATACCCTGCCAACTTGATAAATTCACCAATGATCACAATTGAGTGTCTTATGTAATGAAGGTTGGCTTATTAAAGAATACCAGTGTGCCCTCCAGGCATGCTTTGGATTGGCATCCACTTCTGTAAGCCAGGTTGTTTGAGGACAGATGAGTTAACTCTGCAACCAGAAGATTTAATGTGCGATTTTGCTCAGGGCTATTTCACTGAGACACAGAAGATGGCAACAAGATCTACGTGATCTTGCCATAAGGGCAGCAAGTGGATGTGTCTCAGCAAATCCTTTAAAAGAATGCAGAACCATCTGACCAGGGTTCCGGAAACGTTCAGCTCCTCGTCCTGCTTGTAGAATTCCGTGCCTTGCAAGGCTGTTAGCAAGGAAGCATTCCCTCTCCTTGAGCTACGGATGGCTCTTAGCGAAGGAAGGAAGGAAGGGAGGAAGGGAGGGAGGGAGGGAGAAAGATATCTTTCTTTGTACATGAAGATATATCCTTGCTAAGGTACCTAGCCTCTAAGGCCATCAGTGTCACTGCTTTTCAAAAACCAATAACATCATAGTCCAACTTATAAAACTCTTCTTCAATATAAATCTGAGAACCTTCTGGAACACATTGAGTTGAAAAGCCAAACAATGCAAATAAACTGACCACAAGCTCTTGCTTAAAATTGTAGTCCTCCTTTAAATGTCAACATTGCTGTTCTTCCTTCTGGCTGTTGCGCTAGTTTTTTCAGTTAGCAAACATGCTACTTATTATTTTTACTACTGTTGTTTTTCAGGAGAGAAGAGTTCAGGAAGGAATGTTGGCTTTTTTCAGATAAGGTACACACAAAAGCTTATTTCACTAAAATTTAAGAGTGTATATTGAATACATATATTTATATGTATATTTAAGTTTGATATAAAAACATGAAAATGGTTATTTTAATTTTTTAATTTTTTATTATTTTCAGACAGAGTCTCACTCTGTCACCCAGGCTGGAGTGCAGTGGCATGATGATAGCTCACTGCAGCCGCGAACTCTGGGGCTCAAGCAATCCTGCCACCTCAGCCTCCTGAGTAGCTGGGACTACAGCTGTATGTCACCATGCCCAGCTAATGTTTAAATGTCTTTGTGGATACACGGTCTTGCTATGTTGCCCAGGGTGATCTTGAGCTTTTGGCCTCCAACAATCCTCTCACCTTGACCTCTCAAAATGCTGGGATTATAGGCATGAACCATGGTGTCTCTTTTTTTAAATTTTTTTTTTTTTTTTTTTTAGACAGGGTCTTGCTCTGTCACCCAGGCTGGAGTGCAGTGGCTCAGTCTCAACTCACTGTAACCTCTGCCTCCCGGACCCAAGCCATCCTCCCACCTTAGCTTTCCAAGTAGCTAGGACCACACGTGTGTGCCACCATGCCTGGCTAACTTTTTGTAGTTTTGGTAGAGATGGGGTTTTGCCATGTTGACCAGGCTGGTCTCGAACTCCTGACCTCAAGTGACCTGCCTGCCTCGGCCTCCCAAAGTGCTGAGATTACAGGCGTGAGCCACCGCACCTGGCTGTGTGTCTCTTTTATAAGGGCACTAATCCCATTTGTGAGTCTCCACCCTCATGACCTCATCACCTCCGAAAGGCCCCACCTTCCACCATCATCACCTTGAAGGTTAGGGCTTAACACGTGAATTTTGGGAGGACACAGACATTCAGACCACAACAGTAGGGTTGCCATAAGAAAGTGCCACCAACAAAGTGTCTGCAGAATCACAGACTTCTGTGGTCCTAAATAACATGGGAAAGGGTCTTCTGCTCCCTGTGGGACCTTCTCCTGCCATCCTCACCCCGGTGCACAGACAGTCCTATGGCCAACCTCTGCTCATTTTCTCCCTGTCTGTTTCCATGGGATCCTCCTGGGACACTGACCAAAGCTGAAGCTTCAGTTGACCACAGACTTCCTGTATCTCATTTATATCCCTAGTCAATAGTAAGACCATCACAGCATCTGTCAGGACCAACCAAGGAGGCAGAGGTCAACATGGTGGACAAACGTCCCGACTGATGAGAACAGTGTAACCCCACAGGGGATGATTTAAAGCCTCGGCACCCCAAGACAGCGTTGGCCACTTCATTGGGTACAGTGGGGTCTACATGACCTACCACACAGAATCCTAAATCCCTGCACTGGACATGAATCCTGCTGCTGGCCACTAGGTACTGGATATTTGGGGTGAGTGGAGATGGCTGGAATGATGGGGAAATCGAGTGAAGATGCCTGTCTATGTCTTGGTATAGACAAAAAAATTATTGCTATGTAGAATTTCTAGTTAATTGTTTTTTGAGACAGAGTCTTACTTTGTTGCCCAGGCTGGAGTGCAGTGGTGCAATCACGACTCACTGCAAACTTGACCTCCTGGGCTCAAAGGATCCTCCCATCTCAGCCTCCTGAGTATTTGGGACCACAGACGTGTGCCACCACATGCCCGGGTAATTTTTATATTTTTATTGTAGAAATGAGGTCTCCCTGTGTTGCCCAGGCTAGTCTCAAACTCCTGGGCTTAAGGAATCCTCCCATCTCGGCCTCCAGAAGTGCTGGGATTATAGGAGTGAGCCAACTGGCCTCATTTTTTTTTTTTTTTTTTTAATCTTAGGAGAGGAGGCAGGGAAATCACTTCTAATTCCATCCCCCTGGGGTGAGCTAATCCCCATAATCTTGGACTTGGAGATGAGATCTGCTCCAGTGCCATAGATAATCCCTGAGCTATTAATAATTATAAGGTTGAGAAGAAACTTAGAGCTCTGAATACCATAAAAATAGAAGCTACAAATCAGAAACAGGTTCTCATTCATGCCCAACCACATGGAGATACAATTTGTAGGTGACATCATGGACCCAAGACCTAGAATTCTACTTCTTGGGGCCAGAAGTGGCTCCCATTTCACAGACTGGGAAGACTCCATTGCTACATCTGTGACCAGATATAATGAACACCAAAGTCACTTCCCAGATGGACATGAATGTCCCAATGCTGAATTCCTCCCCTGCAGTGATCTTCTTGTAACCTCACTCAAATAGCTTAAAAAACAAACAGACAGCTGTCATGTCTTCACCCTGGTCCTTCTTATCACCACAACATCTGTATTATCTCTGAAATCTTACATTTCACAGTAGTCAGCATCTGACCCTAATACTTCAGCTTTAGCCCTCTTTCCCCAGCATCCTCATAATCCTTCCCCATCTCTTTGATCTTAGTCTACTAGCCCCACCTGACTTTCTTCTTTTCTTTGATGCCTCAGGCCAGTACCAGCCCTCAGGCTGCCAGCCTGGATCAACTCTACAAACCACATCCTCTTGAGACTACCCCTGCGCTCTGATCAATCACTTACTGATTGATATGATTTGGCTGTGTCCCCTCCCAAATCTTGAATTGTAGCTCCCATAATTCCTATGTGTTGTGGGAGGGACCCAGTGGGAAGTAATTGAATCATGATGGCAGGTCTTTCGCATGCTGTTCTGGTGATAGTGAATAAGTCTCACAAGATGCGATGGTTTTATAAAGGGGAATTCCCCTGCATATGCTCTCTTGTCTGCCACCACGTAAGACGTGACTTTGCTCCTCATTCGCCTTCTGCCATGATAGTGAGACCTCCCCAGCCATGTGGAACTGTGAGTCAATTAAGCCTCTCTCCTTTATAAATTACCCAGTCTTGGATATATCTTTATTAGCAGCATAAGAACAGACTAATGCACTGATCTATGGTGGTGCCTCACCCTGCCAGGTCTGTAAGCTGCCTGGGAATAGTCTCTGCACCCATGAAAAGTTCTTGCCCACATGTCAGATCAGGGGCTGCAAACCTTTGCAAGTCATGTTTGCCTCCTTTCTGCCCTGCAATTTTCTTTCCCCGAAGAACTTACTCTCTAGCTCTTAAAGGAAATTTCAGCCTTCCATGATTATCTCACACACAGATTCCTATCTTACATCCCTATGCCCCGTCTCCCTTGAGGTCTTCTTCCATCTGGCACTTCCTTCTAGTTCAATTCCTACAGGATTGCTTGGGCAATCACAAAATTATAAAAGTGAGTGTGCCATGCTCTTAAATAAAATTCTTTCTAATCAAGACATCCCATCATTTAGAGCAGGAATTGGCACACCATTTTGTTTTGTTTTGTTTTGTTTTTTTTATTAATCTGGCCAAGTATCTTTGGCCTAGTGGATCATCTGGTCTCCACAGCATCTACTCTGCCATTGGGCTGAAAATACAGCCACAGAAAATATGTAAATAAATGGGTGTGGCTGTGTGCTGATAAAACTTTATTTACAAAAACAGATGATGGGCTGAGTTTGCCCAGTGAACCCTAGTTTGTCAGCCTCTGATTTAGAGGATAAAAAAACAAATTTTAAAACATGTTCCAAGGGTGATGCTCTTTCTTGCTATGTGTTCTGATATTTACTGCTAGTGCCTGAATTCCTTCTCTCTCCATCAACATATGCCAAGCAGCTGCTAGTGACTTGTGCATACCATTTCAGCATGAAACATGCTTTGTCAGGAGAGAGAGGAGTGATGGGCTGAACTGTATCCTCCTCAAATCCATATGATGAAATCCTAACCTCCAGGACCTCAGAATGTGACTATATTTGGAGATGGGGTCTTTAAAGAGGTGACAAAGGTAAAATAAGGTCAGTAGGGTGGTCCTTGATCCAACAGGACTGGAATCCTTATAAGAACAGGAGATGGCACAGACACACACAGAGGAACAACCACATGAGGAAAAGGGAAAAGACAATGTCTAGAAGCCAAGGAGAGAGGCCTCTGGAGGAACCAGCCCTGCCCACACCTTGATTTTGGACTTCCAGCCTCCAGGACTGTGGGAGGGTAAATGTCTGTTATTTAAGCCACCCGGTCTGTGGACCTTTGTTATGGTGGCCCAAGCATAATGCAGGCACCTTGTCCGTACCCCAGACATTGTGCTGCTTTCTGCTTTCTTTGCTTATTTGGCGATGGAGCCATCCTCAAAATACCTTGTGGAATCCAGTGCTGTTGGGTTGGAAAAGGACAATGTCTCAGAGATTCGAAGTAGTAAGTCCCTCCATTCCAGCTCAAATGAGGACCAGAAGTTAACTCTGCTTGGACATCTCAGTCCCCGCACCCACTCCTCCTTTCCTCTTCATTTGGGAGCCTGGTTTATGATAATGGGATGGCTCTGATTTTTCCATTCTGCCTTACCCCAGCAGATGCTACAATGGACGTATTTTTCTTGGTACAAGAGTGTTCACTACTTTTTATAATCAATGCTGTTTCTAGCCTGGCTGAGGGGAGTGGAAAATGGAGGCAGTTGTTCCAGAGTTTCAGACGGTTCCCAAGCTCCAGCTATTAAATAAAAATATAGTGTGTTCTCCTTTTCTGAGAGCAGTCCAAACTGACTATGTTTTCATCAAGTTCTGTCCGTTTCTATTTTATCTCTGCTTCCTTCGCAACTTTTAAAACGTGCTGAACGATATTACTTTAAATGATACTTTATGAACCTTTCATGGAATTGCTGTGTGCACATTTTTCATGAGCCAATGTACACATTCTCTGAAGGGTAGAGACACTTGGCTGCACCTGTTTTTTTGCCACACCTGAGATGTGTTTGCGTTGGCCGAGATGTGTAGACGCTACCAGGACACAGTTCCAAGTCTGTGCTGGTAAAATAGCCCTGTGTGTCTTTAAAATTCGCTTGTGCATAATTTGAAGTTGAGTGGCTTAAGATGTCTTGTCCATTCTTGTTGCCTACAAGAGAGGAGGGAGACATTCAGTGTGTGCACTGGAATATTGTCATGTGATTGCAAAAACGAAGTAATGAAGAATAGAATGTACTCACATGAAAGCAGATGGTTTGATTTGCTTCTAGTTACACCCCTCTTGTTTCTAGCGTTTCCCTTCCTAGAACTTCATAGCGTTCATGTCTGTAATTGTGTCTAACTTTATTTAGCTCTGGAATACGAGTGTTTTTATCCCCAAGTTATGTGCACCTCAGATAAGCAAAATGCAATGGAAATTCTGCTTATAATTTATTTTGTATTATTTTTATTTTTTTGAGATGGAGTCTGGCTTTGTCACCCAGGCTGGAGTGCAGTGGTGCGATATCAGTTCACTGAAACCTCCACTTCCCAGGTTCAAGCAATTCTCCTGTCTCAGCTTCCCGAGTAGCTGGGACTACAGGAATGTGTCACTATGCCTGGCTAATTTTTGTATTTTTAGTAGAGACGGGGTTTCACCATGTTGGCCAGGCTGGTCTCGAACTCCTGACCTCAAGTGATTCACCCACCACGGCCTCCCAAAGTGCTGAGATTACAAGGGTGAGCCACTGCACCGGACCTCTGCTTATAATTTAAATGCTGGCTAGTGAAAATATGAAGCAGGCGGGGTGGGGGGGTGGGTAACAGAAAAAAAATCTACTTGTTACAATCCTTTGAACTGTAAATAAGTGTTAGACTGCCTTTGCACTATTATAGATCAGGTTCTTACAAGCAATGGTGTTTCTGCTTATTGCTTGTGGAAACCTGGCCACATTCTGCAATCTCTCTGAGCGTCCATTGTCTTATTTGTTAAGATGAAGATGAGAATAGTGCCCATCTCCTGGTGGTGGTGTGGGTTATGGGATGTGTTTCATCTTAAGAGCTTAGTAATGTCCCTGGAAGATATCGGGGAAACCCAGTACCTTGTTCTCTCTTTTTGCCCCTCATCTTCTATATTTTGATGCTGTTGTCTTGTTCAGGTAAGTAAGTATGCGTTTGTCAGAATTCTTCAGAGATAAAAGCCTTTTTAGGTCTCAGTTTTTGGGACCAGATGACAGAGTTCCCATGGCTTGGATCTTGACTCCACAAAAAAGTCCCCTCTTTACTAACTACCATCAATGAGTATTCATGTGGACCCACTGAGTCACCGTCCTGTGTCCTGCTCTGTCCATCCCACTGTAAGCCCCACGGTCTGATTTCCGTGGTAGACTCTGAATCTTGGTGACTCGTCCACTATATCCAACCTCTTATCTCCCGAGTCCAGCCCTCACTTCACGTTTATGTCATTGTTGAGTGGGGTGATGGGGCTCCACACTGCTCTGGCCACCTATCCTGATTCTGCCACTTAGTCTAGGCAGCTGGGGCCAAACTTGACCAGCACTACAGCCAAGAAAATGCACCAAGTTCTTTGAGTGGTGTTAGATTTCAAGTGCTGTTTTTCACAGTGGAAGTTGGACTGAACACACGCTTTTATATGTCAACATATAAAACATTAGGCATTTATTTAACAAGTGGCCATAGAAACGGAAGTATGTATGTACTATCTACTGATCTATCTATCTATCTATCTATCTGTCATCTCTCTCTCTATTATCTATCATCTTTCTATCATATCTATCATATGCATTTATCTATCATCTATCTATTATATCTATCATCTATCATTATCATCTATCTATCTATTGTCTGTCACTTATCATCTTCCTATCATATCTATCTACCTGTCTTCTATTTGTCTGTCATCTTTCTGTCAAGTAGTCACCTATTATCTTTCTGTCAGTCATCTGTCTAGCTATCTATCATGTCTATCACCTATCGATCTATCATTTTCTGTATTGTCTATTTACATATCATCTCTATCATCTGTTATTGTGTTTATATATTACCTATTAACCTATCACTTTATCTAACATCTATCCATTTACCTTACCTATCATGTATCGTCTGTTAATCTATTATTTTATTATCTATCTTTCTATCATATTCTTCTTCTTTTTTTTTTTTAAATAGAGTCTCACCCTGTCGCCGAGGCTGGAGTGCAGTGGCATGATCTCAGCTTACTGCAACCTCCGCCTCTCAAGTCCAAGCAATTCTCCTGCCTCAGCCTCCTGATTAGCAGGGATTACAGGCGTGCATCACCACACCTGGCTATTTTTTGTTTTTGTATTTGTATTTTTATTTTTTTGATCTTTTTTTTGGCTTTAAGGAGCAGAGAGTTTAATAGAAAGAAAGAAGGGAGAAGAAAGATGGAAGAAGCTCCCCTGTACAGGGACAGAGGGAGGGGGCTCCAAAGCCTAGAGAGGAGACCCCATGTGCTGGGGAAAAGTGGCTGCTTATATTATTTTTTGTATTTTTAGTAGAGACGAGGTTTTGCCATGTTGGCCAGGCTGGTCTTGAACTCCTGACCTCTGGTGATCCGCCCGCCTCAGCCTCCCAAAGTGCTGGGATTACAGGTATGAGCCACTGCTCCTGGCATATCTATCACACTATACTGAATATATGACTGCTGTGCTCTAAAGAGGAATGGAAATAGACACAGATTGGCTCACAGATCAGCATCTGAAGTGGATCCTTTTTGTTAAATGCTAAACTATAGATCTTATTAATTATTCAGCCATTGTTTGGATATTTGTTTTGCAAACTGAATTTGTAAAACTCTACCTGTATTACCTTAATTATTCATGTTCTGATAACTTACTGTGTTCCTTACCTTGAATTTTAGCCACACTCCGAGAGTTAACTTTACCCTTTCCAATATACAAGGTTTCTCCACTTCTTATTCTCCTATGCTCAGCAAACATTTACTTTGAAGCAAACCCTCCCTGCTTAATTTTCTCTTTAAAGTGAAATGTCACTGGTTTATTCACCAAGTAGTCTTCTGAGGGCGAAAGAAAACCACTTCTTTTTTTCTTTGTGATATTTATGTCCACAAGGCATTCTAAACATTGATGTCAGTCTGCAACAGTGGTTCTTTCTTTGAACACTCAACATGTTTAAGCACCATCATATGAACATGGTCGCAAATATTATTATGCCATCAAATGGAGTACAATGTAATGCTTTAAGATTTAAATAGGCTTTAAAATCAGCATGGCCAGGTTTGGTAGCTCACACTTGTAATCCCAGCATGTTGGGAGGTTGAGGTGGGAGGACCACATGAGCCCAGGAGTTCTGGACCAGCCTGAGCAACATAATGAGACCTCGTCTCTACTAAAATCTTTTGAAAAATAAGCAGAGAGTGGTAGTGCACACTTGTTGTCCCAGCTCCTCGGGAGCCTGAAGTGGAAGGATCATTTGAGCCCAGGAAGTCACTGCTGCAATGAGCTATGATTGGACCACTGTATTCCAGCTTGGGCAACAAAGCAAGAGCCCATCTTTATAAATAAATAATCCATTACCTGAAACATTCAGGTAACAGTCATCAAAACAGTAAATACCTTTTAGAAAAACAAATTCTGTTCTATTGAATTAATTAATGTGTTTATTTTGAGACAGGGTCTTGCTCTGTCGCCCCGGCTGAAGTGCAGTGGTGCAGTCGTGGCTCACCCTGGGCTTAAGCGATCCTCTCACCTCAGCCTCCTGAATAGCTGGGACTACAGGTGTGAGCCACTGTGCCTGGCTGACACTACTGTTTTATTTAGAATCCTAAAGTGGTTGCCATGGGCTGCAACATGGGTCTCCCCTGTCCCCAGATGTTCATGTCCTAATCTCAGAAACCTGTGAATCTTTTACATTACATGGCAAACAGGACTTTCCAGATTAAGGCTCTTGAGAGGGGAGACTATTCTGGATTATTCAGATGAGCTCAGTGTAACACCAAGCTCCTTGGAAGAGGGCAGCAACAAGGAGTCAAAGACGTGTGATGAAGAAAGCAGAGACAGAGAGAGAGAGAGAGAAAGAGACAGAGAGACAGAGAAAGAGAAGGAAAGACAGAGACAGAGAGGGACACACAGAGACACACACACACACACAGAGAGAGACAAAGAGAGATGGAAAAACACAAAGAGAGACAGACAAACAGAGACAGAGACAAAGAGACAGGGAGAGACAAAGAGACACAAGGAAAGAGAGAGAGACAGAGAGAGAGAGACACAGAGAAAGAGAAAGGGGGACAGAAAGGCAGACAGAGGGAGACAGACAGAGACAGAGGCAGAAAGAGAGACAGACAGAGGTTGAGACAGACAGAGGCAGAAGGAGAGATAGAGAGAGGCAGAGACAGACAGAGAAGGTGGAGGTGAAGCAACACTTCTGGTTTTGAAGACAGAGGAAGGAGCCATGAGCCAAGGAATGCAGGCAGCCCCTAGAAGTTAGAAAAAAGCAAGAAATGATTTCCCTGGAGCCTCCCGAAGACAGCAGCCCTGCTGGCCCATTTCAGATTCTGACCTCCAGGGTGACTGGGGATGTGTGGGGAGAGTGGAGCAAGGGACAGGACACCCAAATGCCACAGTGAACAATTGGCTTGCTTGGGAGTGAGCCTGCAGAGGAGTGTACACTGCTTTTCTAGAAGTTGGTGTTTGTGGCTCACATATCTTCACTGACCCATCTCTAAGCTGTCATCTCTAAGCTCTCATCAAGTTGGTTATTCCATGGTATTTGGAGCAGAAACTGGTATTTGATAACTGCAGTCCATTCTCTCGCTCTCGCTCTTTTTTTTTTTTTTTTTGAGATAGAGTTTCACTCTCATTGCCCAGGCTGAAGTGCAGTGGCACAGTCTTGGCTCACTGCAAGCTCCATCTGCTGGGCTCAAGTGATTCTCCTGCCTCAGCCTCCCAAGTAGCTGGGACTACAGGTACCTGCTACCACGCCCAGCTAATTTTTTTGTAGAGACAGGGTTTTGCCATGTTGCCCAGGCTGGTCTTGAGCTCCTGGCTTCAAGTGATCTTCCTGCTTCAGCCTCCCAAAGTATTGGGATTACAAGTATGAACCACTGAGCCTGCCCCGAACTCCATTCTCAAGTGAATTCAAATTTTTTGGGGGTTGGTAATGTTTCAAACTTAGCAAGCAAACTATAGTTGCTAGCCTCTCATTCAACTAGTTGGGGCCAAGTAACTAAGTTCAATAGGATTGCAGTAGAAATGTCTTGGGACATTTAGGAAGAATGAAAAGAAAGAGCTAATTCACTTGGCACAGACGTCATTTTGTTCCTCACTGCTCCCTCATCTGCTTTCTGGGATGTAGATACGATGACTGGAGCTTCAGCATTCACACTGAGTCATGAGGCAAACTTGAAGATGAAAGTCATGTATTAGGGTGGTAGAAGAGATAAAAGGAAGGGATCTAGTTCCTGAGCATCTTGAAGTCATATTTTTTTGGAACATTCTTGTTCCAAGTTGTCTGTAGCATTCAGGTTTGTTGTTTTTACTTTGGCCTTTTCTGAACCTGAGATTCATCTGTTATTAATTCTCTCAAGAACAACTACCTGGTACATCTTGCTGAAATATCTGGCTGTCAGTGAATACATACTGTCTCCTTTCTAAAAGTCTGACTCAGTTGTGATTTTTATTTCATAATCATCACGTTTCTCTCGATTTGCTCTAGATAGTGAACTACTAGTGCAAAGTTGTTATTATTGGAAGAAACCAAAATTTCTATGTTTTGACCCCCAAATAGGATCATGTAATTGTCAGTTTATTGAACCCTTTGGTAGATGAGTGTGAACTTACTCTATTGATGCACCCATTTGTTTGCATGCATGTTTGGGGGGGGTGGTAAATGGAAAGAGATTCTCCTTCTCTTCTTAGAGCTCTTGGTCATGCTGCCCCAGGGACTCAGCATGAGCATGGAAAGTGTGAGAAAATTAGCATTTCCCCAGCACACTTCGCAGAGTTAACTCTTGTTGACCATTGTTTCCAAGCTAGGAAGAGTGTAAGCTTCCTGTTCCATTAAGGGAGGAGACCACCCCTCACATTGTCTTATGCCCAATTAAAAGGCAGAAATGAAACCCCCAAGCAGACAGCCCAGAGCTGCACCCTGGGCCTGGTAGATCGACCCCTGACCTAATCGGTTATGTTATGTATAGATTACAGGCATTGTATAGAAAAGCACTGTGAAAATCCCTATCCTGTTTTCTTCCAATCTAATTACCGGTGCATGCAGCCCCCAGTCACGTACCGCCTGCTTGCTCACTTGACCATGACCCTCTCATGTGTACTCTCTTAGAGTTGTGAGCCCTTAAAAGGGACAGGAATTGCTCACTTGGGGAGCTCGGCTCTTGAGACAGGAGTCTTGCCAGTGCCCCGGGCTGAATAAACCTCTTCCTTCTTTAACTCAGTGTCTGAGGAGTTTTGTCTGTGGCTCGTCCTGCTACACCATTACCATTGCAGATGTTTGCTTCATGACATCTGTTTTGTGACATCAGTTATTGGATAACTGATCTTCACCTTTGCTGGAGGGTCAGAAAAATTCACAAGCCTCCCAACATTACAGTAAACAGTAGCAGTAAAGTTAAGCTGTCGTTTTGGGCAAGAAATGCCCTCATATGTGTCTAAATATTTTGAGTGCCAGTGCTACTCATCTGATAGTTCTCCAGTTTGCCGGGGATTGAAGAAAAAGGTTTCTTCCTGTTGGAAGAGTGATGATGATATCTCTGCATTGTGAAACTTCAGCCAAATCAGAAAGGTGAAATCAACAGAGAAAATTGTGCAAGTTGTATATCATAGGCTATTTTCCCCCTAAATTTACTTTTGGGAGACTGTGGAGCCATGGGGGTTTCTGTAGGATGGTGAATATGAGGCTGGGTTTAAAAAGGCAAATTTAACAGTGAACAGGGTTGCAAGCCTCAAGTTCCTTTATAGAAATGAATGAATTAAGATGGGGTATCCGTCAGAGCCCCGCAGGGAGCACATTTCACCTAGGATGTCCAAGTGTGGAGATGTTAATAAAAACACTGATTATGAACGAATGGGAAGAAAAGACAGAAAAAGGAGTTCAGATGAGGCTGACCAGAGAGGCTGATTCTAACCTCTGCCTGCAGAGAAGAGGCAGGAAAAGAAAGTTGTGGAATCTTCTGAGAAATATAATTTGGAGGACATGGACTGTGAGTGAGTGAGAGCTTGGGAAGATGTGGAAGCCACTTTGAGCTTGGGAGAACACGGGGGATATTGTCAGCTTGGAAGGATGGTGGGGGTCCCTGTGAGCTTGAAGGACACAGGAGGGCCTGTGAGCCTGGTGTGGTGCAGGTTGTTTGCAGGATGAGATTAGGGACTTTCTCGTCCTGCTACCTGATAGCCGTTTTCCTCATTTTCTGTTCCTATTAGTCCGTTCTCACATTACTGACGGCTGTTGTGATACCTTGATTCTTGTCTTCATAGTTTCAAATAATTTAAACACAGACACACAGATAAGGAGATGCAGCATAGAGTAAATTATTGCCAAACAAAAAGAGTATTTTGCAAGTCAGTGGGAGAATCGAGAGTACACGCTGAGAAAGGAGATTCAGGGCAGGCAGCTAGTTAGGGTGAGAGAGTAATGATTATTGCTGGAGAAACTCCCTTTATGGGAGTCTTACATGATGATTCATAAGGAGGTGGAAAGAGGTGTTGCTAGTAAGCATGTTCTGGGTGGTCTTCTGGGTGCACATGCGCAGTAGCCGTACATGCTTGTTCGTGGACTGCAGGTCTCATTAGCATCTTATATCTCTACCCGCAGGTGTGCTTTTTACTATTAAAATGAGAAAAGGGTCAGTTTGAGGACCAGTAACATCCCTATGAGCCAGTCACCTCTCTCCAGGCCCCACCTCCAAAACTGGGGAGTACAATTTGACATGCGATTTGGTGGGAACACAGATCCAAACCCTATCTCTGACTGTCCTTGAGTGCCCTTCTGATTTGCCCTAAGAAGCTCATTTTATGTCCCTGACCTGGGTAGAGTGGCATCTGGTTGGTGGTGCCCATCTCATATCACCAGGGACAAAGCAACCCCTTGTTCATCCCAGCTTGGCTTCTCATCTGTGCCTATGCCTGGTTCATGCCTTGGACACATTAAAAAAAAAAAAAAAGTAAAGCTCATTTTAAGGGATAACAGCATGGCAGAAAAAGGGGCAAATAAATGGGGAATTGGACCACCTGTGTAGAATAACCAGTGTAGACTTGTGTACAAAAATAAAGTTTGCATAAGGCAATCAATCATGAAGCCACACACACATGTCCCCAACAAGTGAGGATGACACGTGAAAAAGTGACTCTTCCAAATCCTTGGGGTTTATGATTCAGAATCCCTCTTCAGAAGTCCCTGGTTTTTACTGTGCAGTTGTAAAAGGTCAGTCTGTGCTCTGGAAAATCCTGACGTAAGAAGGACTTGTGTTCAGTTTCCTGTTAACCCCTTTTTGGAGTCTGCCTTCTCCTTTAGCAGATAAACTCCGTTAATTCCAGGCGCTGTGCTGCAGTGGGGGCTTTGTCTTTCTTGGAAGTAAATCAGCTGGGTTTTCGAAACTGACAACCCATTTGCTGACAGTGCACTAATTTATTAATTCTTACTCAAGTGTCAATGGCTGATTGATTATGGCAACAGGCAAACAGCACTGGCATTTCACCAGACCTAACGTCGTAATAGTAGAACACCTACCGAGTGGGAATTTTCATTACACCCACAAGAGCAAGGGGATGCTATTTTATCTACAAGTTGGCTGTGAGAGAAACTGTCTGATTTGCTCTTTTGCAAACAGCATTTGTATCTACTCTCTCCCTTTTTTTCCCACTCCAAATTATTCTCTCCTGGTTTCCCACTTTCTGTCAATTATCTGATATTGACACCCTTTCCTCCCCTCCCCTCCCCTCCCCTCCTCTCCTCTCCTCTTTTCCTTTCCTTTCTTTTTGCCAGGATTTTCCTGTCACCCAGGCTGGAGTGCAGCGGCACCACCGTAGCTCACTGCAGCCTCCAACTCCTGGATATATATATATATTACATATACAACAGCCATTCCTTAAAGTTCTAATGAATCTGCCCTATACTCATGTACCATTTTTTATTTTATATACCATATTTTAATGTTTGGATGAATTTAGATACAGAAATATTTACCATTGTGTTACAGTTGCCTGCAGTATTCAGTACAGTAACCTGCTATACAGGTTTGTGGCCCAGGAGCCACAGGCTAGACCATATAGCCTAGGTGTGTAGTAGGCTAGACCATCCAGGCTTGTGAAAGTGCATTCGGTGATGTTCACACGATGAGGAAATCACCTAAGGACACAGTTATCAGAATGTATCTCTGTTGTTAAGTGACACATGACTGTGGCCTTTCCCACTACTATGGTCTGAATGTTCATGTATTTTCCAAATTTATCCTAACCCCCAAGGTTATATTATTAGAAATTGGGGCTTTGGGGGGGTGATAAGCTCATGGGGGTAGAGCCCCATAAATGAAATCAGTGCCCTTATAAAAGGGACCCCAGAGAGTTCCCTCACCCCTTCCACCATGTGAGAACACAGCAAGAAGGTGCTGTCTACAAACCAGGAAGGAAGTCCACACCAGACACTAAATCTGCCATGTCTTGATCTTGGACTTCCAGAGTCCAGAACTGTGGGCAATTAATGTCTGCTGTTTATAAGCCACTCAGTATACTGTATTTTGTTATGGAAGCCCAAGCTGACCAAGACAGTTACAGACTGAGATCTGAGAAATCACATGGTTTTGGGCATGAAAAAAAAAATATTAGAGACAGGACTGGTGGAGGTTTTTTCTCGGAATTTAGTCTTTAATTTGAGTTCCATTCCAGAGGCCATTTCTTACTGTGACTGGAAATGTCTGAGTAGCCTGTGTTCTCTTTCTTTGTATTCCTGCTCTGATCTTATCTTCTAGTCTCCAACCAGGAAGTTTAATCTTGACAGGTACTAACAGAAATGAAGAATGTGACCATTTCCTCCAGGGTAACCGTGTATTTTAAGTTCTCTGAAACAACTAGCATGCATCATTTTGTACATTCTTATTTTGTAAATAAAACCTTCTACTTTCAAATGATAACATGCTATGGATGGAAAAATCTCTTCAGTGCATGATCTGACCTTCGTTTACTGTAATTTGGTGATTTGATGATAATCAGAGAGGAATCATAGCATTGATATACCTGCTGGGGACATTAAAATGGGATTGAGACAGAGTGAAATCCCAGCTGGGGAACAATGATGTGAAAACCGTGCCTGTCTACAACAGCTCTTGGGCTTAGGAAAATCTTCACATAATTTCTTGTAGAAACGGCTGCTTAGGGGCGGCAGGCTGTTGAGGTCTGCAGTTTGTCTGGTCTTCTTCTGACAGTTTATAAGAGATTTTTTTCTCAGCATATACTGCTTGCACACCCGCATTTGGGCAGGCAGATGTCTGCAGGTGGAAGCTGACATTTTGCTTAAGGGATACTGTGCAAACAGTGCCTCATCTTGCACCCAGCCAGGAAATATATATCGGTAACTGTGACCACATGTGTATGCTATTTAGTGATGTCATGAAAGAGTTGCTTATGCTGTAGTCAAAAAAAAACGGGTGAGGTTAATGGGCTTGGGGAGTTTTAATCTTGGATAGCCTAACACTTTGGTGAACATAAAGGCAGTCTGGATAACCCACTGAGACTATATATCTTTTGTTGCAGAAAAGCATCTATAAGCTTGAAATACACATCTTTGTTACACATATGGAGAATGTGAAGGCTTTCTTTCTTCCCAAGCATGTACAGCTAAGGCTACATTTTCTAAATCCCAAATAAATTGAGTGCAAAGAAACTCCAGTAGTAAGAAATACCACTAAAGGAACAAGACATGTCCTCTACAGTATATGCTATGTTCTTCTTCTGCTTAGTCTTGCTAAAAGCAAATAATTTTAATTCATAAGTGGATAGTCTTGAAGGTATCTTCTTTGTTTATAGACTGAGGTTTACAGAAACTAAACAAATGTAAGCATTGTTGTTATCTACAAACAAAATCAAAGCTGATAAATTCAGATTAACTGTAATTATCTGGATGTTTTAAGCAAAAATGTCTTTCTTTTGAAACAACCCAACATCAGAGAGCAAAGCATGAACTAGAATTAGATTATCTCAGTACAGACCTAGTTTCCCGTTTTACTGGCACTGTACTAAGTTGTTTAATAGGTGAATTACTCATAATATGCTGGGCTTGATTTTTATCTTTTCAGGATAGAATTATAACGATTTTTTAAACATTTTCATTTTTTATTTTATTTTACTTTTTTGAGATGAGGCGCTATGTTTCCCAGGCTGGTCTTGAACTCCTGGGCTCAAGCAATCCTCCCACCTTGGCATCCCAAAGTGCTGGGATTACTGGTGTGAGTCACCATGCCCGGCCTACAATAATTTTTTTTAAAGTCCATCAAATTGTGTTTGCATTCTTTTGTTCCCCTCAAAATATTAGATGGAATATTGCATAATATATCTAACTTGATAAAAGAAGTCATTTAAAACTCAGTAGTGTAAATCTGACAGTGTTTGAGCTGGCTCAAGGTTTTGCATTAAATAGAAAACAGACCGATGCACACTCCAAACATCTTACATTGGGGTTTCAAGGGATAGAAGCAAGAGTTGACCCAACTGTGTTTGAAAATTTCCAGAATCTCTTATCTCAAAGGTATGCTGCTTTGATGTTTTGACAATTCTGATGGCAAGATGCTTTCTGGGAGGTTGATTTATGCTTGGGCTGTTCCCTCAGCTCCGTCTCCTCAACTCAGGGAGTTTTGCAGGCTTCTCTTAGTTTCTGCCTTCTAGTCATAGCCTGGAAATGCTCTCAAGGCAGTGAGCTGGGGCCACCATAGGTCTTTTGTTTTTCTGCTTCTAGAGAATCGCTGTCCTTTTTTCTCTCTCTCTTTTGAAAATTTATTCATTTTCCCTTTGTTTTTAAAATTAATCTTTTGAGAATCACTGCCCTTAACTGCCTGGTATCCAGTCTTGAAAATAGTTCTTCCTTAAATGGTTGACTCTTTACTTTTTGGTCATTTGAGGCTGGAGGGAAAAGTCTATTTATGTTACTCCATCTTGACTGGAAGCATAAGTATGGTGGCCAGCTTACGCTGGTTTGCCTGTGGCTTTCTTGGTTTTAGCATTGAATGTCCACATCCCAGGGTGTGTTCAGCACTGAACCCCTAAGTTCTGAGTCAACTAGATGGTTGACCACCCTCAGTGAATGTCCAGATGACATTCTTACACTCTACTTCCTTGATCTCTCTGGTTTTCTAGTAATGGTAGACAGTCCAAGTTATTCTGCTTCTTTGTTAAACTTATATAAAATGTATGCTATTCCCAATGTCTGAGAGCTAAAGGTGCTGTCTCTGTTCAATGGATATCATTATAAAGTTTATCATTTTTTATGGTTTATGAACTAAACAAAATGACACTTAAGAGGTGACCAATTAAGTAACATGAAACTATATGTGTGTGTGCATATGCGTATATATATGTATGTGTGTGTGTGTGTGTGTGCATATTATTATATATATCAACAGCATCAGACAAATCTGGCTCAACCTTCATGTAACAAAACTGTGATTTGTTCTTCAGTTGCCATGAACCTCCACACTGAGGATCATGTAACCTGAATGTGCCCAGACGAACCAAGCATGCAACTTGAGAGAAAGCTAACTGAGGAGTAGGGACTGAATTAAGAAGCAGACACCACAGGTCAAGATTCAGGATCCAATCAGATTGAACCCTGCCATCACCCAATGGCAAGATCCAATTAGATCATGCCTCATGGCATCACTTCATTGCAAGGTCCAATTAGATCTTGTCTAATTACCTTGTGCTTATAAAACCTGACCCAAAGCCCAGCTCACAGACACAGATTTGATGAGCATTACTTCCTATCTCTTTGCCAGCTGACTCACAGTAAAGCTTTTCTTTTGTCAAAAGCCAGTGTTATGGTATTAGTCCCTATGTGCATTGAGCAGCAAGTTCATTGATTGTTTGGTCATCTATAGCTCTGTCTGTAGCTATAGATACTCAGCTACAGAAACGTCATGGCTGTGTGCTGCTAGTAATTATGCCAAACGTGTGCTATAAGACCATAAGGTCTTTATGGGTTCTCTGATCACCATAATCCAATACAAAACGTTCTTTTTTGAAGTTGAGCAGAAAGAGAGATGAGCAGAAATCACTTAGTGGGTTGAGGAGAGTAATGCAAAAGATTTGGAGAGTAGGAGGAGGAAGTGGGCTGGATAAACACAGTAGGGACTACATGTTGGCTGCTTCCATAGAGACTGTTTCTGAGGCGAATGCACTCATGCCAGGAAACAAAAATAAAGAGATATTTTAGTTTATGAGTGTATCTACTTTCCTAATGTGCAGCTGTTTATTAACATTAATGGGTGTCTGGGTTTTTTTTTCACTCTATCCAAATTTAAAGCTTCATAGAATCCTAAACTTCAGTGTTGGAAGCAGCCCGAAACCCAATCACCCCACTTCTTTCAAGCAGACTTCTTATCCAGGATTAGAAATCAAAATCCCAGGGAGAACATTATCAAAATTCGTGCACCCTATTCTTTTTCAGTAGGTCTGGGGAAGGGGAGAAAATCTTAGCTACCTATTAAAAAAAAAATTCCCGGATGGATCTTCCTGATGTGTACCTTAAAGAGTCACCATTCTAGGGAAAAAGAGGACCTTAAAAATACTTGCGTTTTCCACTTGATCGTGCCCAACAATTATGTGAATGAGAAAATGACATATTTTGCAACTAACCAGCCAAGCTGAAAAGATTTTTTCCTTCTGTATGTTCATTAGCAAATTGGGACAATTTAACTCGCATCCTAGCCAATTTCTGCAGAAGCTGGGGCTGCGTGTCTTTAGCTGGTTTGCAACGATACAAGCAGCTGTATCTCCACTGGATGGAATGCACTGTCTAACACATGGCATGCAAAACAGGATATGAGAGCATTTTGGCAAGCAAAGGGACTCAGCTTCAAGGAGCTCTGGGGCCTCTCAGCATCCACTCTGCCCCCACTACCTGCTGACAACTCACATCAATGCCTGGATGTATGGATCTTGCTGAAAAATCAAAACGTAACTGGGAAATAGAAACGCAGAGATTCAATATTGTGCAAGGTAGGAGGAAGGCAGGAAGGAGACTTGCCAATAAGATAAATGTTGAATGAATAACTGTACATAATCTGCCTATGGTTGGGCTGATGGTAGAAAGTACGAAGGACGTTTGCTTAGACTGATTCCTCAACCTGAGATTGAAGCAAGCCCATGGTGGGGAGATGCTGACGTTCATGGGTGGCATGGTGTTGAAAACAAGTCAAACACAGAGCAAACTTGTCCCATCTCTACTTGGGTTCGCATCCTTTCCCTTTGCAAACTGAGCTGTGATTCAGAGGCAGTGGAAGCCATCACCTGGGGCTTCAATTCTTTCCAGATTTACCCTTCTGTGGAACAAGGTTTTGTGTCTAATCCATTATGGGGAGATTGACCTTCAAATTTTTAGCTTTCTCCCTTTTTCCTTACTTTTTCTCCTCTTCCTCCTTCTCTTTCCTCCTCTCTCTTCATCTCCTGCTTTTTCTGTCTTCCTTCTCCCCTTTCTCCTCCTTCTCCTTACTCCTCAGCACTTACCCTTTATGTTAATGCCCAAACAATATGATCTGAGTCCAGCTTGGACACTGGGGAAAAGTTTATTCCTTATGGGTGCCTTCACTAGTACTTATGATATCAGTACACAGCATCCAAAATATGACATAAGCCTCTACCTTAATTCTCCAAATGCAGTTAAATCTAGGTGGTGACATATACTGCAATCTTAATGTGTTGGATAATGACAGGCAGAACAAGCAAAAAAGAAAAGAAAAGGAGAGAACCTTAATTTGGAAACTGCCAATGACAGCTGTTACAGTCCATTGCCACAATCCCCGCTGGTAGGTCCTTGAAGGCACTCTTGATATGATACAATGAACGTGGCATTTTACTTCCATGGTTTTCCTCACCAAAACCTGTAAACTCAGTCTGATCATGGAAAAAAAAAATCTGACAGGTCCTAATTTAGGGATATCCTAGAAAATATTTGCCAAGTGTCCTCAATACTGTCAAGGTCATCAAAAATAAGGAATGTTAAGAAAGTGTCTCATCCAAGAGCAGCATAAAGAGATGTCATAACTAAATGTAATGTAAGATCTTGGAAGATGCTGGAACAGAAAGAGGATATTAGGGGAAAACCAAGGAGATCTAAATAAAGTAGAAAATTTAGATGATGATGGTGATGATGATGATGGTGATGGTGAGGGTGGTGCTGGTGATGGTGGTGATGGTGATGATGGTGTTGGTGATGATAGTCATGATGATGGTGATGATTATGGTCATGATGATGACGGTGATGGTGATGATGATGACGGTGATATACACTGCCAATGAGAGATAAGGTTGTTTCTAAGTATAGGTCCAATGTGGCTTAGTAGGCACACAGGAAAGTCTTTTCAGGGAACCTAGCTCTCATTGCTCTCTTTGCTATACCAAAGAGTGTTATACATGCTCAGCAAACAACATCTACAGGAACTAGCCCTCAGGAAAGTTAAAAAAAAAAAAAAAAAAAGGCAGTAGAGGGCCAGCCCATTCTTCTCATAGCTCATTGATACACTTGGTCACATGCTGCCACCACCCGCAAGGGAGGCTGGCTGGGGAAAAGTATCCCTATAAGGACAGAAATGTGCCCAACAAAAACTTTGGCAGGTAGGGGGGCGTTCCACAACAAAAAATACAAAGGAGAGAATGAGAGTTACCAGTGTCTGTCTTAGCCTTCAGAGAGGTGATGAGTTGAACCAGGAAAACAGCAGAGGGACTAAGGAGAAAGGGAAAGATTGGAGAAGGAGGTTATCCACAGACTTGGTGGAACATTTTGCCAGGTCTGATGTGAGGATGATGATTGGACATGGAAGCTAAAAAATGTGGCCATGATTTCTCACTTGGATAAACAGACAGTGACTCCTTGAGATATGCCATGTAATGGTGGTACGTGGGGATGAAGGGAATGCTATGGTTTGAAGGTTTTGTCCCCTCCAAAATGCATGTGTTGGATACATAACTTCCAATGCAACAGTTTTGGGAGGTGGAGCCTGATGGGAGGTGTTTAGGTCATGAGGGCTCTACCTCATGAGTGTGTTAAAGCAGCTGTAAGAAGAGCTTGGGTGGGGGTGGGTTCTCCTCTCTCTCTCTTTCTCTGTCTCTTCCGCTGACAAGCCCCCATGTTCCTTTGCCACATAAAGATACAACCTTTCTCCCCTCTGAAAGGCCCAGCATTCAAGGCACCATTCTGTAGACTAGGAGAACAAGTCCTGACGCATGGTGCCTTGTTTTTGGACTTCCCAGACTCCAGAACTGTGAGAGAATAAATTTCTTTTCTTCATAAGTTACCCAGTCTGTGGTAATTTGTGACAGCAGCATAAAATGGCCTAAGATGAGGTGAGGGGCTAATAAATATGAGTTTGAGTTAAATAGAGGCATCCAAGTAAGCAGATTCAGTAGATCAATGACAATTTGAGTCTCACCAGGGAGAGGCTAAAGACCCAGGGAGCCATGTGTGTATGGGAGATATTTAATGGAGCAGAAGTAGATGAGGTCTCAGAGAAAAATAAAGAGACCAAGCGTAAACTCTTACAAATATGGGTATGTGGAGGAGAGAAAGCAATAAAATATAATGATAGATATGGGAAGTATGAGCGCTATCAGGAAGAGGCAAGGAGGACACTGTGGAAACCAGGGGAGGATAGATTTCAGAAGAGAGAGACAAGGCAGAAACCCAAAGAAGATAAACTCCTGAGAATGGGTTCCTGGGTGGAAATGAGATCTCAACCATGTTTCCAAGGGTGGCATCACAGAGCAATGAAGATGGCGGGTGCCATAGCCCATGGGAGAAAATGAGAGTAGACCATGGGGGAAGATATTTGCTAGTGACGGGAAGAAGAGAGAGTAGACAATAGCTTTTGGGAAAGTGCAGGTCAAGAGAAAACTTCTTAGTGAAGGCAGGAAAGTCTGAGAACATCTGCCATGTGTGTTTTTTTTTCCTTCTAAAAATGTCTGGCACCATCTGGCATGTTTGATTCATGTAAAGTTGTTGAAAGAAAAGGAGAAGAGAGAGTGAGCCGGAGGAGGAGAACATGAGTGTTAGCCTGGTCAGGTGGTGTCTGTGGTCAAGACATGACCAACGAAGAGGCCAACGGGGAGATTAGAATGGGTGAGCAGAGCAGGGTTTTGGGAGGGAGGAATGAACCCAACACCCTGGAGATAAAGATTCCCCTGAGGATATGATAATAGCCTTGTATCTAAGATGAATGTGGCTTGCCACGGGTGATGCTACACATTCCATCACAATAACACCATACATATAAGCTGTCCCAGTTCTTGTTAGTCATTGCTTCATGTCCCCTGATATAGTGAGAAGACATTCTTATTAATGGTCTTTTATTCTCTTCTCTCTGTTCCCCTTGATGTAAATTATGGTTCTGAGGAAACTGTAAGGCTCTCTCTCTCTCTGTCTTTTTTTTTTTTTTTTTTTAACTGCACAGAACTCCCAAATCCCATCATTCCACAGGAATCGGATTGATGTCATCTAAACCTCAGCATATGTTTTTTGTTAATGATGGAAAGTTTCTCTCACCATCACCAAGGGAGTTTGCTGAGACCTCAGGGTGTAAGCTAAACTCTCTTTATCATGTAAAAAACAAAACAAAACAGAATTACCAGTGTCATTGGGGGAAACTATCTGGAAATATGAAAAATATAGAAAACATTAATAAAAAAGGAAAGTTCATACAGTCTATCTCAAATGCCACCTGAGCTATAATATAATTTATTTTTATCAAGCTATGAAAAGTATGGATATGCTGAACATGTGTCAATTATTTTTTTAGATGCTAAATTGACAGAATTTGAAAGCTCCAGATGTGAAAAGTTAAAGAAAAAAGTTGATCCCCTTGAGTTTTGTTGGAATTCTCTCGTGTTTATTCATGTTTCTTACATTAGTAAGAGTACTTATTTGCTCGCTTGGGAGAAGCTAGTTGTGTCAAAGGTTTCTTGTTACCAATGTTTAAATAGCTGTAAAACATTCTTTCTCTACTTGGAGAGCTGAGATTTGCTTTTTTCCCCCCTTATACATTAGTACTTTGGAACCACTTAAATATCAGCTTTTTCAGGAGTCTTTTGCCTCTTGAGTGGGGTCTACTTCAAGCTGGTGTGGCTGTCCTCCTGCAAAAGACTCTGAAGGCTCCTCAAGCACAGCCCATGGGTCAGGACCTGGGCTGGCAAGAAAGCCAACAATTCACATGCAGTAAAGGCTCATTCTGTCTTCCAGGAAGGGGAAGAACAGAACGAAAATGGAAGAGAGGATAATCGAGGGGAATTTGGCTGCAGTAAAAGATAATTTAATTTTATCTTGGTCAGGCAGCATGGTGGAGGAGATGCTGGTGAGGGGTTGGCCCCATTCGGTCCTTCTGACCTCCCAGGACCTGGCTGAGATATTTGTAAGCTCTAAGGGGAAGATTCCGAAGATCTCTTTCAGTTTTAACACCACTTCTTTATTTTCCAGCAGAGAAACAGCATTACACTGCTGACCACAATGTAACCACACTCCCAGCCTTTCCCAGGGATACTTGGGACAGACATCAATTTAAAAATTCATCGTTCCTGGCAACGATAGACACCAGGGATTACTAGAGCAGGGAGGGAGGGATGGCAGCAAGGGTTGAAAAAGTACTTATTGGGTGCTATGCTCACTACGTGGGTGACAGGATCATTTGTACCCCAGACCTCAGCATCACGCAATGTACCCAGGAAAAAATCTTGCACAAGTATTCCCTGAATCTGAAATAAAAGTTGAAATTATTTTTGAAAAATGCATCCTTCCAAAATGGTGACAACTCATTCCCGGCCATAGTCTGAATAATGTTCCCCAAACAGATCAGCTGTTCCTCTCTGCACCCTGTGAATGGAACCTTATTTGGAAAAACGAATTTTTGCAGATGTGTGTAAGGTACAGATCTTGAGATGGGCAGATGATCCCGCCTGTAGGGGAAACAACTAGATGATTAATAAATGAGTTGTGGCTTTGTGCACTGAATGTGGAGATCTGACACATTTGCAAAATTATTTTTGGGGGGCTGACCTCACTCATCTGGGCCGGCCTTGGCAGAGGCCGTGGGGGAGATGCCGGTTCCACTCAACTAGATATGCCAGATGGAAAAAAAAAAAAAAAAGTACTTTCAACAAACCCAGAAATGGTGACTCCTAAATTGCCAGACAGGGTTCCTAATGTGAGGAAGACACAAGGAGATCTGACACACCCACAGAGAAGAAGGTGCGAGACGGAGCAGAGAGAATTCAGAGAGGCTGGCCTTGAAGATTGGATTGATGACTATGGAGCCACCAGAAGCTGGAGGAGGTAAGGAAGGATCCTCCCCACGGGCTTTCCAAGGGAGCACAACCATGGAGATACCTTGACTTCAGCTCGGTGGTATTGATTCAGGACTTCCAACTTCCAGAACCGTGAGAGTATGTATTAGGTTGGTGCAAAAGTAATGGCACGTTCAATACGCGTGTTGTTGGAAGCCCCTACGTTAGTGGCAATTTGTTACAGCAGCCATAAGGAATAAATACATTCCCCTAACAAATGAGTGTCAAAGGAAAGGATATTAGAAAAAACCAGGTCTGGGAGTGGTGGCTCATGCCTGTAAACCCAGCACTTTGTGAAGCCAAGGCAGGAGGATAGCTTGAGCCCAGGAGTTTGAGACCAGCCTGGGCAACATAGTAAGACTCCGTCTCTACAAAAATTAAAGAAATAGGGCCGGGCACAGTGGCTCACGCCTGTAATCCCAGCACTCTGGGAGGCTGAGGCAGGCGGATCACGAGGTCAGGAGATCGAGACCATGGTAAAACCCCATCTCTACTAAAAATACAAAAAATTAGCTGGGCGTGGTGGCGGGTGCCTGTAGTCCCAGCTACTCGGGAGGCTGAGGCAGGAGAATGGCGTGAACCCAGGAGGCGGAGCTTGCAGTGAGCCGAGATTCTGCCACTGCACTCCAGCCTGGGTGACAGAGTGAGACTCTGTCTCAAAACAGCAACAACAACAAAAATTAAAGAAATAAAACAGCCGGCTGTGCTGCTGCACACCTGCAGTTCCATCTACTCTGGAGGCTCAGGTGGGAGGATCACTTGAGTCCACGAGGTCGAGGCTACAATAAGCTAGGATTATATCACTGCATTCTAGCCTGGACAACAGAGCAAGACTGTCTCAAAAACAAAAAACCAAAACCCAGATGTTCCACTATATTCAAGATACTCAGTATCCTGAACACTCATCCTCATGCTTTTTCTGTTTATGGAATTGGGCAACAGCTTTCTTTGTCAGAGCTCACCCTTGCTTTTAAATGCATTTACTCAAGTGAAAAGCAGAGAATGGTGACCGGGTGTGGTGACTCATGCCTGTAATCACAGCATTTTGGGAGGCCGATGCATGTAAATTGCTTGAGCTTAGGAGTTCGAGATCAGCCTGGGCAATGTAACAAAACCCTGTCTCTACAAAAACTGCAAAACAATTAGCCCGGCATGATGGTTTGAGCCTGTAGTCTCAGCTAGTTCGGAGGCTGAGGTGGGAGGATAGCTTGACCCTAGGAGGTCAAAGCTGCAGTGAGCTGAGATCGTGCCACTGCACTCTAGCCTAAGCGACAGAGTAAGACTCTCTCTCTCTCTCTCTCTCACATACACACACACACACACACAAACAGAGCAGAGAATGAAGAACCGCAGCAGAAGCTGGAGTGCAATCCTTTTCTAACTCACGCTGAGGGTAGAGCGATGCAATTACCCAACACCCGCCCCCCTGTCTGATTCCTGAATCATTATCTCTCAGGCAAGCCCTGTCCTTCCAGAACCCGGTCTTTGCCAGGACTGTGCCTCAGAACGGGAAGGCTCTGACCAATGACAGAATGAGGTGAGTCACCAGCGGACACTGGAAACAAATGCTCATTCTTTATATCTGGGTCACCGCTTCTTGGTTTGTTGAAAGTACTTTTATTTTTTTCCATCTGGCATATCTATGTGAGCAGAACCAGCATCTAACCACAGCCTCTGCCAAGGCCGGCACAGAGGAGTGAGGTCAGCTTCAAAAATAATTTTCCAAACCTGTCGGATCTCCAGATTCAGTGCACGAAGCTAAAACTCATTGATTTATAACATAGTTGTTTCCCCTATAAGCAAACAAAGAGAACAAAATCATTAGCTCGAGGCAAAGGAGAGCCCCAAAGAGTGCCTGTTTCCAGGGAATGCAGTGGAGAAGTTTCCTCTCTCAGAGAGGCTGTGGGTTTCTCTCAACTGCATCATTACTCTCGAGAAATTATTTGGAATTGGAGGGTAGTGAGTTCTTTTTAACTCAGGATTCTAGTGAATTGAGAATTTTAAAAGGATTAGATTATTTAGAATTTGGCTTATGACACTTAAATATACAAAGTACCATTGTAATTCAATACAAATTGCTAACATCTAACTATTCCTCTGCGTGCAAACCTCAACTGTGTGGATGTGAGTATAAGTATAAATTCATATCATATGTAATAGCTATTAGATTTATTAGTTTAGCTATCATTGTCTATCTTGTATTTATGTCTATCTCTTCCATTTTATCCATCTATCATCTATCTACTCATCCATCTATCAAGCTTTCTATGTACCTACTTCCCTACCTATTAAACTCTCATGTCTCTCTGTATCAATCTATGTATCTATTTATTATCTATCCATTTATCTCATCTTATCCATTTATCTGTTATCTTATGTGTCTATCATCTGTCTCATCTATCATCTTTCTATTCATCTATATCCGTCTATCATCTGTCTATCATCATCTATGTCTTCTGTCTTTATCAATCCATCGCTTATCTATCTACTCATCCATCTATCATCTATCTACCTACTTTCCTACCTATCAAAATCTCGTCTCTATCATCTACTTACCTATCCATCTATTATCTGTCTATCATCTATCAATTATCTATCTAATCTATCCATCGTCTATCTATCTATCTATTCATTCATCCATTGAGCGTATTAGCTAAGAAAGTTCAAATATTCTGCTCTTATCATTTTTCATATGAAAACCACATGATAGAGCCATAAGTTGCTTCAGGAAGAAGCTATAGCTATAAGAGATGGAGCAGAGACATAGCATCTTCTCTTTCTTTCATTACAGATGTGCTATTTCCAAATCATGGTTACATTATAACCAGCTTGAGTCACCATTGCACATATTTATTTTTATATTTAATTGTATTCAAATTTGTTATTGTTCTGTACACTATCTCATAATAACTCAGAATGGTCATTATAGGTGTCCATTGCACTGGATACTTAATTCTACTTAACCTTACAATGGTTGTGTAGAATGCCTCCAACACACCTTTTAAGCAGATTCTTGGGATTTGTTTAATTGTTCTTTCGGTGAAGGACAGAAGACAAATTTCACCTGCAGAAGCTTCCCAATCAGAGGAATTTTGAGTGAGTGGGAATTTACAGTAGAGTCACCTTCTTGTTAAACCCATTGCAATGAGTCTTTTCATGCCTGCCTCTCTGAGATTTACCAGTTTCTTGTCATGGCTAAATTTGGCTCTTTATTGAGCTGGTGATGTGGTCATTCAATACGATCTGACATATACTAAACTGTTCCCTCTCCTTTCAGGAGTTGAGGCCAAATTTAATTGATGTCACCATGGGAAATAGCCCAGGGGTCAGGATTCCTGTTTCCATAGCAGGAAAAAGAGAGGAGGTGAAAAATTCTGTACCTTCTCCAACACTCAGAGTATTACAACAAACGCACACCCCAAGAGTATATTAATGTATAGTAGACTCTTGAACAATGTGGGAGTTAGGGGTACCAGCACCCCGTGCAGTCAAAAATCCACCTGTAGGCTGAGCATGGTGGCTCATGCCTGTAATCCCAGCACTTTGGGAGATTGAGGTGGGTGGATCACCTGAGGTCAGAAGTGCAAGACCAGCCTGGCCAACATAGTGAAACCCCGTCTCTACTAAAAATACAAAAATTAGCCAAGCGTGGTGGCATGTGCCTGTAATCCCAGCTATTCGGGAGGCTGAGGCAGAAGAATCACCTGGACCCGGGAGGTGGAGTTTGCAGTAAGCAGAGATCGAGTCACTGCACTCCAGCCTGGCCAACAAGAGTGAAACTCCGTCTCCAAAAAAAAAAAAAAAAAAAAAAAATCCACTCGTAACTTTTGACTCTCCCAAAACATAACTAATAATAACCTGCTTTTGAGTGGAAGCCTTCATGATAACATAAACAGTCGATTAGCACATATTTTATATGTTATATGTATTAAATACTGTATTCTTACAATAAAACAAGCTAAAGAACAGAAAATGTCATTAAGAAAATAATAAGGAACAGAAAACACATTTACTATTCCTGAGTGGAAGTGGATCATCATAAAAGTGTGCATCCTCATTGTCTTCACATTGAGGAGCCTGAGGAGGAAGAGAAGGGTTGGTCTTGCTGACTCAGTGGTGCCAGAGGTGGAAGAGAATCCAATCCCCTTCTAAGTGGACCACAAAGTTCAAACCCGTGTTGTTCAAAGGTCAACCGTACTATAATTAAGTAATGTATCAATGGACAGTGGTTCCTACAATGAAGCCATTGTCCTAACAGTGGCTTGTGATAAATTTTTGAGAATACATATAATTATTTTTGGCAGATGGTCACCAAAATGAAATGAGTGTATGCACAGGAAATCTATACAGTGGTTCTGGCTATTTAAAGTTATCTTTTGCATAAAATGGATCCTCATTCTTCACAAAGAGACTGCATTGCTCAATCCATGTTCTTTGTGATAGAAATATTTCTGTGGTCAGGACCAGTGACTCCCATATTTTCCTTGGACACATTTCCTAGAATAAAATGATCTAACTGTATTGCCAAAGGGAGCAGAAGATTGGAGATTTGGTGTGTGTATGTGTGCATGTGTGTGTGTGTGTGTGTGTGTGTGTATAGGAGATGGAAATACAAACATACAGATAGAGAATAGAGAAACAGAAAAAAAGATAGATGATACATACATGATGGAAAGACAGAAAGATGATAGATAATGAGTGATAGGTAGACAAATAGATAGATGATAGATGATAGAAAGATAGATAAAAAGATGATAGATGATAGATGATGGATAGAAACATAGATAGATAGATAGAAATACAGATAGATATAGATAGATATACGGATAGATAGATATAGATAGAAATACAGATAGATAGAAATATAGATAGATAGATAGATAGATAGATAGATAGATAGATAGATAGATAGATAGATAGATAGATAGAGGTGGAGAGGACTTTCATTTTTAAGAAATATATTAGCTGCACTGAGGGAAGCCCAGCAGCCATTCTGCCGTGAACCTTCCTTTGCAGGGTTGTAACCACGTTCTTCTCATCATCGATCATTAGGGTTTATGCACATGCGCTTAAACAACCGCAGAAAAATTCAGGTTGTCCATGCTTCTGCCAGATGATATGATCCTGAAATGGAACTACTTGAGAGACATGCTATTGGAGGAGCATTTTTGAAGGACTCATGGTCCTGGATAGCATAGATTTTATTTTCAGTAAAATAAAATCTGGACCATCCAAAAGTTGAGTTCTTAGCCCACTTCTGTTGTAGTTCTCCACAGAATTGCTACTGCTGAGCAGTACTTTCTTATTGTGCACGGACCTCTAAAATTAGAATATCTGTAACAGATTGCACTTTTAAGTTGTGATCCTGTCTTTCCTGCGGGGGTACTGTTGAAGACATTTTTGGTGTGAATGACTCAGATATGACTGGAAAAGCTTTGCATAATTTCTTACCAAAGAAATGTATTAATCATAACACAGAAGATGTCTCACTTTTTTCCTTTGGCTTCCAGGAAGCTCGTCGCTATGTGATTTGTGATTATTACTAATTTTATTTTATTTTTAAATTTTAATTAATTATTTAATTTTTTGAGATGGAGTCTTCCCTTGTCGTCCAGGATGGAGTGCAGTGGCACGATCTTGGCTCACTGCAACCCCTGCCTCCTCGGTTCAGGCGATTCTCCTGCCTCAGCCTCCCAGGTAGCTGGGATTACAGGCATGTGCCACCATGCCCAGCTATTATTTCATAGCACTTTCTAAGTTAATCCCTAGCATCTTATTTTGTGTGAGTTTTTGGACCATGTGTGACTCTGAGGACAGGGATCATGTCCTCTTGGTGCTGTTGCTGCTGCAAATATAAGCACAATAGATCTTGGTTAAATATGAATAGGAAAATGCATTCTGTCTTTCCACCTCTGCTCAATAAGATTGCTCCATTCCATCCAGAGCTTAATAACAACAGCCTTTTGACATCACAGCTGATAAAAATTTTGATTTTGTGTTTTGAAGTCACCATTATTGATAAATATTTCATTATGTATTACATTGTATATTATATATAATTATTTGTATATGTATGTTATGTATAATAAATTGTTATTAAAATTTAATGTTATCTATGAATAATATGTAATATTTTAAATGTTTAAAATGTAATATATAATATAAATACTATAAAATAGTGTAAGTAATAATAAAATAAATATAATAATAAAATAGTATAAAATGCTGTATACGATATAAAATATATTTATAAAATATAGCTATACATTATATATAATTCACATCATCTTATATATAACTATATTATCTATTACATAATTTATAATACTATGTGTTATGTAATATATGACACCTTATATAATATATGACATATACATTATACAATGTATATGATATATATTACATATAACATTGAATTATAATATACTATATAGTATATAACATAAATTGCATCGTATATAATGTATATAACACACATAGACATAACATATGTTATATGATATATGACACCTTATACTATATATGACATATATGTTATATAAGTTATATATACCACACACGACATATATGTTATATAAGATATATACCACAGATGACATATATGTTATATAATGTATATGATATATATTACATATAACATATTTAATTGTGTCATATGTTACATAGTACATAATATATTACATAGTATATATGTTACATAGTATATAATTTATGTAACATACATAGACATATGATGGTATATTATATCATATAGTTATATATTACATATTATTAGGTTGGTGCAAAAGTAATTGTGGTTTCTGCCATTAAGAGTAATGACAATTTAATATATAATATGAAATAAACAATATGTAATTTGTGTTTTATAATATAATATTTGAAATACTATATATTACATATAGTATTTAAGTATTATATACTATAATATTTAAGATATTAAATTATAACAATGTATATTGTACATAATATATCTGTTATACATAATATATAATGTATACCTCCAGATCCAAAGTCTATTCATTCTGACTAACACAAGGGACCTTCAGTATCCAAGGTACTCTAAGGCCATTTCCTGCCATTGTGATTGGGTGAATTTTTGGCGATCAATTGTTGATTCCCAGTGGCGTCCCTGCTTCTAATCTTTTCCTGTCTAGGGGACCCCAAACCACAGGCCAACTTCTGTCTGAGCAGCTCATCTCTGCTCACGCCTCTCTCATGCTCAAAATCCTTCAAATCCTTCCAGCTATCCCAGGAAAAGGGAAAGCCAGACTCCTTTGCCTCGTTCTCAACACATCCCCTCATCGGCCATTTTCTCATATTTCAGCCTGATTTGCACTATAACATATGTCCTGGCATCCTTTGCCCGGAATTCCATCTGCCCAGGATGCTTCTGATCAAAGCAATGCTTACGACCCCAGAAAAGACCTTCCTTCCCGTGGATGCTCCCACCCTTTGGAGCTCATGGTGAGCTTAGGACCAAGTGCTTTGCAGAAGAGTGATGCATGGAATACATCAAAAACCCCTGTGAAATTGGATGGTGTGCAAACTAAACATCAGGTGCCCCACAAACCCTAGCCAAAATCAAGCTTGACTTCTTGCACAGGGAGTTGTGGGTTTAAGGATGATATCAGATACTTGAAGAAACTGAGATTTTTTTTGAGAAACTTGCTTGCATTTGCTTTTATTTTCTATTATTGATACATGCTATTTTACATATCTATGGGGTACATGTGATAGTTTGTTGCTTGCGTAGAATATGTAGTGATCAGGCCAGATGTATTTGGAGTATCTGTAACATGAGAATTAATCATTTCTATGTGTTGGGAACATTTCAAGTCTTCTCTTCTAGCTATTTTAAAATACACAATACATTATTGCTAACTATAGGCACCTTATCCTGCTGTCAAATATTAGAACTTAACGTCTTTCATGCAACTGTATAAAATTAGGATTTGATGACTATCTGTGATATATGCCAGCAATAGAGTATCAGGCTGATGCTTTTACATGTCTGCCCTACAGGGTCTTTTGATGTACATTGGGAATAAGGATCTTTATATTACAGAGATTTGGGGGGAAAGATTAGAGATGATATATGTTAAAACAGGGTTCCCCATATGGCCTGTTAGGAACTGGGCTGCACAGCAGGAGGAGGTGAGTAGCAGGTGGACAAGCAAAGATTCATCTGTATTGGCAGCTGCTCTCCATCACTCACTTTACCTCCTGAGCGCCACCTCCTGGCAGATCAGTGGTGGTATTAGATTCTCATAGGAGCATGAACCCTATTGTGAACTGCACATGCTAAGGATCTAGGTTGATGCTCCTTATGAGAATCTAATGCCTGATGATCTGTCACTGTCTCCCATCCCCCCCAGATGGGACTGTCTAGTTGCAGGAAAACAAGCTCAGGGCTCCCACTGATTCTACATGATGGTGTGTTGTAAAATTATTTCATTGTATATTACAATGTAATAATAATAGAAATATAGTGCACAATCAATGCAATGTGCTTGAATCATCCTGAAACTATCCTGCTCCTAACCCTAGCCATGGAAAAGTTGTCTTCCACGAAACCTGTCCCTGGTGCCAAAAGGGTTGGGGACTGCTGCATTAAACACTGTTTGCTTTACTCAGCAAACTATCATGGAGTTTGCTGTGATGTCAGCGTGACCACAGAGAAGGCTCTCAATAAATGCATCCATTAAGTTTCTGATGAAAATGAATATATTTTTCTTGGGTTTCCTAGAAACACCATTCTAACTCTGGAAAGAGAGTCCCATAATACCAGGAAGAAAGACAAGCCAAGGATTGCATACTGCAATTATTTTAACAGTTTAAGTTTCTCTTATACGTGACACTCTTTTGCAAACACCCATTAGAAGAGAAAACAAACAGCACATTTGAGGTCTCATTCTTGTCATCCTCCTCTTCAATTTCCTTTATCCTCCTAATTCACAAATGTAGCTACGTAGATGTGGCAGCTTCCTACTGCAATTTCTTTTTTTTTTTTTTTTTTTTTTGAGACAGAGTCTCGCTCTGTCACCCAGGCTGGAGTGTAGTGGCACGATCTCGGCTCACTGCAACCTCTGCCTCCCGGGTTCAAGTGATTCTCCTGCCTCAGCCTCCCGAGTTGCTGGGACTACAGGCACGTGTCACTACGCCTGGCCAATTTTTGTATTTTTAGTAGAGATGGGGTTTCGCTATGTTGGCCCGGCTGGTCTCGAAACCCTGATCTCAAGTGATCCACCCGCCTCGGCTTCCCAAAGTGCTGGGATTATGGCCGTGAGCCACTGTGCCCAGCCACAATTTCTTGGATTACAGTTGGAGGTTCTTCTTCATCTTCTTCTTCTTCTTCTTCTTTTTTTCATCTAAGAGAATTGTGTGAGTAAAAGAAGAATTAAAATAAGAACATGATGTACTTGAGGGTGCTTTTTAGATTATTATAACTGAATTTGGTTTTCCTGTTGTAAAAACTATTATTACATTGAAAATCTAAAATGAATTTTCAGGGTTTAGTGGTTAAGGCTAGTTTTATATGTTAGGTAAAGAACTTTATTGGTGAGACTCTACTCATAGTTATTACTCTGAGAAAAATAGACACGAGAGATGGGAATGCATTTTTATGAAATAGGGTCCTACCATTTTAAAGGAAGGTGATTTACCCTGAGATATAGGAGAGAAAATAATGCTTGCTGTGTTAGTTTGCTAGGGCTGCATAACCAGGTCCCCCAGAATGCTTGGCTTAAACAACAGACATTGATTCTGCCACTGTCCTTGAGGCTGGAAGTCTGAGATCAAGGCGTGGGGCAGGACTGGTTCCTCCTGAGGCCTCTCTCTTTGGCTTGGAGATGCCGTCTTCTCCCTGTGTCTTCACAGGGTCATCTCTCTGTGTGTGTCTGTGTCCTTATCCTCTCTTCTTATGAGGTGTCTTAGTCCATCTCAGGCTACTGTCACAGAATACCATAGACTGGGAGGCTTATAAATAACAGACAATGATTCTCCCACAGTCCTGGAGGCTGGAAGCCTGAGATCAAGGTGTGGGCAGGGCTGGTTCCTCCTGAGTCCTCTCTCCTTGACTTATAGATGCTGTCTTCTCCTTGTGTCCTCACATGATCAAACCTCTGTGTGTGTCTGGGTCCTCATATAATTGGAAAACAAAAATGTTTTAAAAAGAAATGCCAAATGTCTGCAGAAAATACTGAAATACTAATTCAATAAGAATGGTAAAATGAAAAAGTAAAATGGTTACTTGTAGTTCTTAATGAAGTACCATTTGCAATAAAAATACATTTGAATAATATGAAATTCAGTGATTTCCTTGATTCTCAGCTTCCGGTACTGATTAAAAGAAGCCCCTGGGGTCTCCAGAAGAAGCCTGGAGTTCAGATAATTTGCAATTACTAAACAAGTATGTGATTAGGCAGACACGAGCTTGGATTTTCTGGTGGAAATTAGGCCTTAGTTATGGTAGATCCTGCACTGTGTTTCCGTCTGCATGAATATATACTTCTTCATAATGATGCCTCTTTAAACAATCTCCAGAGTATCATAAAAATGCATTATGCAGAAAATACACTTTGAGTGAAATTTCATTATGTTTTGATTTGCAATCAAATGCAAATTTCCTAGTATTTCCCAGGACACATTGACATAATCTCATCTGTGATGGAAAAAATGCCCAAGTGTATGAAAACATGAACATTTATTTGTCAGGGGACCCAAGTACAAACTTTATCACTCCTGTCTTCTTGTTCAAAATCTAAATAAGCTAATATATGAAATGGAACAAATTGGAAAGTCTTCATGAATTGTTTCTTAAACATATTTATTTATTTATTTATTTTTTGAGACAGAGTCTCACTCTGTCAGCCAGGCTGGAGTGCAGTGGTGCAGTCACAGCTTACTGTAGCCTCAACCTCCTGGGCTCAAGTGATCCTCCTGCCTCAGCCTCCCAGGTAGGGGTATATAGATGTTTCATATAGACTCGTTTTTAAAAGGGAGGGTATTTTCAAAAATTAATTTATTTTTAATTGATAAATAAAAATGGTGTATATTTATGAAGCACGATATGTTGTTTTGTTTTGTTTTGTTTTTTCCTTTATTTGAGACAGAGTCTCTCTGTCACCCAGGCTGGAGTGCAGTGGTGTGGTCATAGCTCACTGCAGCCTTGACCTTCTGGGCTCAGGTGATCCTCCTGCCTCAGCTTTCCCAGTAGCTGGGACTACAGTCCCGTGCCACCATGCCTGGTTAATTTTTTAAATTTATTGTAGAGATGGGGGTCTCACTATATTGCCTAGGCTGGTCCGATCTTCTGGCCTCAAGTGATCCTCCAGCCTGGGCCTCCTAAAATGCTGAGATTATAGGCGTGAGCCACCGCATGAGCCCAGTAACATCATGATGCTTTCATATGTGTTTCCATTGCAAAACGGCCAAATGACACTAGCTAACATGAACATCACCTCACCAACTTCTCGGGTTTTGGTGGAGAGAACATTTAAAATCTACTCTTTTAGCAATTTTTAAGTATGTAATACATTGTTGTTTATTTTAGTCATCATGTGGTATAATAGAACCCCTGAACTTAGCCTTCCTCTCATAGAGACTTATTTAATAAGGAAATGTACTCCAGGTGTATTTAATGGAGAAATACACCCCAGAACCATTTTTGACCAAAGAATTATCAATATATTCAACTGTATGGTTTTAAACTTTATAGAATATCTTCAGATGAAATCTATCTTTGTATTCATTCTTGAATCAGATATAGGAAAACACCATACACAATACAAAGATAGTTAGCTAAATAAATAAATAAGGCAACATAGCGAGACCTCATCTCTACCAAAAAATACAAAAATGAGCCGGGTGTGGTGGTCCACATCTGTAGTCCCAGCTACTCAGGAGGCTGAAGTGGGAGGATTGCTTGAGCCTGGGAAGTTGAGGCTGCAGTGAGCCATCATCACACCACTGCATTGCACCCTAAGCTATGGAGCTCGACTTGGCCTCCTAAAAACAAACAAAAATCAATGATCTGAAAAGATCTGTGCTTTGTCAGACTCCTGGCAGATTAGACCTATCTTCTGACCTTTTTTTTTCCCTAGGAAGATAAGGCAAGGAAATTAAAAAAAAAATTCAAGGATACTTACAAATGGCAAAGGAGGGATACTGGAATAACTGAGTTTTGTCCAATGCATATCTTTCCCCATTAACAGTAAAATAAATCAGTGTTACGTAAAAAACCCAGTCTTACCCAATCTACTCTATGGGGGCCAAACTTGAAATTCCAAAATTCTGACCTCCTTTGTAGTTCTGAACATATGGGAAACTCTTCACACAGAATCTACCAGGGACAAACTAAAAACACAAAAAACCATGATGTGATTCACTCAAGAATTAACGATCACCAGTGTTGGCCCTCTTGATCTGTATAAACAACATGACAGCCCATTTTGCAACAGAAATTCTCACCGTGCACCAACCTACAAGAGAAGATACTACATCCTGTTAGAAGTTCCCCCCTCCGCCCCCGCCTGAGATGGAGTCTTGCTCTTTCGATCAGGCTGGAGTGCTGTGGCGCGATCTTGGCTCACTGCAACCTCCACCTACCAGGTTCAAGCAATTCTCCTGCCTCAGCCTCCTGAGTAGCTGGGATTACAGGCACCCACACAGTGCCCAGCTAATTTTTGTATTTTTAGTAGAGACTGGGTTTCACCGTGTTGGCCAAGCTGGTTTTGAACAGGCTGGTCTTGAACTCCTGACCTTGTGATCCACCCACCTCAGCCTCCCAAAGTGTTGGGATTGCAGGCATGAGCCACTGCACTTGGTCCTGTTAGAAGTTTTATAGAAAATGGACTACTGGTGGTGGTCTGCATGTTGTTCAATTAGGTACCATTGAATAAAGAAGCAGAAAATCAAAGCAACTATTAATAAGAGTTGTAATAATAATATATTGGGTTCTTCTTTTTAAAAATGAGACTGGGTCTCCGTCTATCACCCAGGCTGGAGTGCAGTGAACTCTTGCTCCTCCTTGCCTTCTGCCATGATTCTGAGGCCTCCCCAGCCATGTGGAACTGTAAGTCCATTAAACCTCTTTCTTTGTAAATTGCCCAGTCTTGGGTATGTCTTTATCAGCAGCGTGAAAACGAACTAATATACTTTATTTTAATGTTTCTCTCTATATGTACATATCTCCTGTTGGTTCTGTTTCTCCAGAATCCTGACTGATACACAGCCCACACAAGGAAGAACAAGCAATGACACCACATAGTACAACAAAACACTTGAGACCACGCCTCGAGATCAACAAGGGAGCAAACCATCCCAGACACCTCACTGGGTGGTTCTGTGCAGATACCACTCAAACAAGGCCAAACATGCCACAGCACAACACAACACAATGCCCAGAACCAACCTGGTTCCAGGACAGAGTTTTTATTTTTATTTTTTTATATTTCCATAGAGTTTTGGGGAACAGGTGGTGTTTGGTTACATGAGTAAGTCCTTTAGTGGTGATTTGTGAGATTTTGATGCACCCATCACCCAAGCAGTGTACACTGCACCTTATTTGTAGTCTTTTATCCCTCGCTCCCCTTCCAGCCTTCCGCCCAAGTCCCCAAAGTCCATTGTGTCATTCTTATGCTGTTGAGTCCTCGTAGCTTAGCTCCCACTTATGAGTGAGAATACGATGTTTGGTTTTCCATTCCCGGGTGACTTCACTTAGAATAATAGTCTCCAATCTCATCCAGGCCACTGCAAATGCCGTTAATTCATTCCTTTTTATGGCTGAGTAGCATTTCATTGTACGTATATGCCAGAATTTCTTCATCCACTCATTGATTGATGGGCATTTGGGTTGGTTCCACGATTTTGCAATTGTCAATTGTGCTGCTATAAACATGCATGTGCAAGTATCTTTTTCGAATAATGAATTTTTTTTTTCCTCTGGGTAGATACCCAGTAGTGGGATTGCTGGATCAAATCATAGTTCTACTTTTAGTTCTTTAAGGAATCTCCACACTGTTTTCCAGAGTGGCTGTACTAGTTTACATTCCCACCTGCAGTGTAGAAGTATTCCTGTTCACCACATCCACGCCAGCATCTACTGTTTTTTGATTTGTTGATTACGGTCATTCTTGCAGGAGTAAGGTGGTATCACATTGTGGTTTTGATTTGCACTTCCCTTATCATTAGTGATGCTGAGCATTTTTTCATATGTTTGCTGGCCATTTGTATATCTTCTTTTGAGACTTGTCTGTTCCTGTCCTTAGTCCACTTTTTGATGGGATTGTTTGTTTTTTTCTTTCTGATTTGTTTGAGTTCGTTGTAGATTCTGGATATTAGTCCTTTGTCAGATGTATAGATTGGGAAGGTTTTCTCTCACTCTGTGGGTTGTCTGTTTACTTTGCTGACTGTTCCTTTTGCCATGCAAAAGTGCTTTAGTTTAATTAAGTCCCAGCTATTTATCTTTGTTTTTATTGCATTTGCTTTTGGGTTCTTGATCATGACATCCTTGCCTAAGCCAATGTCAAGAAGGGTTTTTCCAATGTTATCTTCTAGAATTTTTATTTCAGGTCTTAGATTTAATCCCTTGATCCATCTTGAGCTGATTTTTGTATAAGATGAGAGATGAGGATCCAGTTTCATTCTCCTGCATGTGGCTAGCCAATTATCCCAGCACCCTTTGTTGAAAAGGGTGAGGACAAAGTGAATTCACATGATCTCGGTGACAGGGTTGAAGCATTTCTGTAATATTTGGCCCACTGCAAAACTGGAGGGTGCCATGTCTGAACACGTCTTTCATTTCCCGCATCTGAGCAAAGCCCACTGCACACGAGTATGAGATTTTTCTGGCAGTCCCTTTCTGTACAATATTCTAAATACCTGTGGTTTCTTAACTAGGAGGTCAAGATAAATGACTTTTGTTAAGAGGGGAGTCTAAACCTCAGACGCCGAGCAGAGTTTTTCAGGCTATGACATCAGGTCTCAGACTGACAGCAGCATCATGAGACTTGCGGGGGCTGATAACCCATGCAAATAAAAAAATTCCTTAACGTTTTAGTTTTTTCCCCTGAGATTTTTTTTTTTTTTTTTGCATTCGTCAGAACTCAAACAATTCAACAGGTGCTCATTTTGGAAATGAGCAGGAAAGCTGTCGCTTTTCACTAGGTGAGGATCTCTGTGGTGAATGCAACTCCCTAGAGGCACAGCTCTGCCGAAGGCATTTCTGAGAGCCCTGGACATGTTTTCCCGCCTTCTGGGAGTCTCATTGGTTTTGTCATGCAGCAAGCTCTGTGGGCGGTGGTGCAGGCTGTCTGCATTCTTCACGACAGCCGCCTGGGTTTTGTTTCTATTGCCTAGCAATCCGACAGGACAGCTGCACACTTCATTAATTTGCTTCATCCATCCATATGCCTCCATCTCGCACATTTATGATTCAGAAATGAAAGCAAGTGTGACCTTAGTGTGATGTTTTTCCTTAGGCGTGGTTGTCTTGCGGCCTCTGACATCCTCATGGATTTGCCCTGCTGCTTTCTACCCGGCTGTCTGTTCCCAAGGTGTTGCACGCTGACGGCAAACCTGACCCAACGAGGCAGACTTCATGCAAAGTCTCCATGAAATTCCAGTCTCCTGGCAGCTCTATGCCACCCAAAACCATGGGAGAGGCCCAGCTTGTTCCCAGCACTTCCTTCTGCTGGTTCCTCGTGCTGCTTCCTTGCTCCACTTGGAATTTTCAAAGATACCTAAGTAGATAATGATGTCCGGAAAATGCTGTTTCTCATCCATCCATATTGATTGAGTGGTTTTCAATTGGAAAATAAAAACAACCTCCCTACTCACCCCTCATCCTGTTCTTTTCTGAACTTAGGAGAATGATTTTTCCTTTTCTTTTTTTTGAGACAGAGTCTCACTCTATCACCCAGACTGGAGTGCAGTGGCACGATCTCACTGCAGCCTCTGCCTTCTGGGTTCAAGTGATTCCCCCGCCTCAGCCTCCTGAGTAGCTGGGATTATAGGCACGCGTTGCCACGCCTGGCTAATCTTTGCATTTTTAGTAGAGATGGGGTTTCGCCATGTTGACCAGGCTGGTCTCGAGCTCCTGACCTCAGGTGATGCACCTGCCTCAGCCTCCCAAAGTGCTGGGATTACAGGCATGAGCTACCGTGTCCAGCCAAGAATAATTTTTTTCAACAAAATTTTATTACTTTTTATTTTTTAAAAATAGAGTTTATATTTTAGAGGAGTTTTAGGTTTACAGCAAAATTGAGAGGATGGTACAGATTTCGCATATAGTCCCTGCTCCCCTACCTCAACCTCTCCCATTATCAATATCCTCACCAGAGTGGTGCATTTGTTGTAATGAACCTACATGGATACATCATTGTTGATATGGTTTGTCTCTGTGTCTCCACCCAAATCTCATGCTGAATTATAATCCCCAGTGTTGGGGGAGGGACCTGGTGGGAGGTGATTGGATCATGGGGGTGGATTTTCCCCTTGCTGTTCTCGTAGTAGTGAGTGAGTTCTCATGAGATCTGGTTGTTTGAAAAATGTATACCTCCTCCTCCTCACTATGGTCTCTCTCTCCTGCTCCTTCATGTGAAGATGTGCCTGCATCCCCATCCAACTTCCGCCATGGTTGTAAGTTTCCTGAGGCCTCCCCAGCCAGGCTTCCTAAACAGCCTGCAGAACTGTGAGTCAATTAAACCTCTTTCCTCCATAAATTAGCCATCTCAGGTATGTCTTTACAGCAGCGTGAGAACAAACTGATACAATTATCACCAGAGTTCATAGTTTACATAGGGCTCACCCTTGGTGTTGTACATTCTAAGAGTTTAGACAAACGTATAATGGCATGGATCCAGCATCCTAGTACCACACAGAGTAGTTTCACTCCCCTAAAAATCCTCTGTATTCTTCTCTCCCACTCTCAAGCCCTGACAGTCACTGATTTTCTTCTTCATTGTCTCCATAGTTTTGTCTTCCAGAATGTCATAGAGTTGGAATCATAACGGCATGCAGGCTTTCAGATACCCTTTCAGATGCCTGGAACCCTTCACTTAGTACCGTGCATCTAAGATTTCTCCATGACTTTTCATGACTTGATAGCTCATTTCATTTTACTGTTTGGGAAAGGAAAATCAATCTTGGGGTCCCCAAATCACTAAGCTAAAGGGAAAAGTCAAGCTGGGAACTGCTTAGGGCCAACCTGCCTCCTATTCTATCCAAAGTCCCCTGTCTGCTCACTGAGATAAATGCATATCTGATCACCTCTTTGGAGAGGCTAATCAGACACTCAAAAAAATGCAACCATTTGTCTCTTAACTACCTATGACCTGGAAGCCTCCTCACCCACTTCGAGTCTTCCCACCTTTGCTTTGAGTTGTCTCACGTTTCTGGATTGAACCAGTGTGCATCTTACGCATATTGATTGATGTCTCATGTCTCCCTAAAATGTAGAAAACCAAGCTATGTCACAACCACTTTGGGCACATGTTGTCAGGACCTCCTGAGGCTGTGTCACGGGCACTCGTCCTCAACCCTGGCAAAATAAGCTTTCTAAATTTACTGAGACCTCTCTCAAATTTTCGAGGTTCATATGCTGAATAATATTCTATGATCAGGTTGTGTCATCATTTGTTTATCCATTCACTGCCTGAAGCACATCTTTGTAACTTCCTTATCCACCCCCATGATCTAATCACCTCCCACCAGGTCCCTCCCCAACATTGGGGATTACAATTCAACATGAGGTTTGGGCGGAGACACAGAGAAAAACCATATCAATAATGATGTGTCCATGTAGGTTCATTAGAACAAATGTACCTCTCTTGTGGGGATATTGATAATGGGGGAAGTTGGGGAAGGGGAGCAGGGACTATATGAGAAATCTCTGTACCTTCTTCTCAATTTTTCTGTAAACCCCAAACTCCTCTAAAATATAAACACTATTTTCTTAAATAAAGGGAAATATAATTTTGTTGAAATCGTTTTGATAATTATGACTAAAGCTGCCATATAAACATTTGTGTGCATGGGTTTGTGTGGACATACATTTTCAACTCCTTTGGGTACCACATACTAAGGAGTGAGATTGCTGAATCGATTGGTGGTAGTATGTATGCATTTAAGCTTGCTTTTCCATGTACATTTAAGATTATAGTACCCACTGAGTTTCAGAGGACAAGGAAAAAAGCAAGTTGTGCATGCGCCCATCTATATAAATGCTTTTAAACATTTTAGGATCTACCACGTTCTTACTTTGCTTTCCCTAAAGTCACCTCCCTCAGCTATCATCAACCAAAAATCACTTCGCTCTTGTACTTAAATTTTTTAGTTTTTATTTTAGGAGGCGGGGTCTTGCTCTGTTGCCCAGGCAGGGGTGCAGCGGCACCATTATAGCTCACTTCAGCCTTGACCTCCCTGGGCTCAAGTGATCCTCCCACCTCAACCTCCTGAGTAGCTGGGATTACGGGTGTGTTGCAGCACCCTAACTGTTTTATTTTATTTTATTTTATTTATTTTAGAGATGGAGTCTCACTGTGTTGTGCAGGCTGATGTTGAACTCCTGTCTTAAATCAATCCTCTCTCATTAGCCTCCCAAAGCACTGGGATTATAGCTGTGGGCCACCATGCCCAGCTCTTCTTACACTTACATTTCTAAACACTCATATATTCCAAATGTGGCAGCTAGGCAGACGTGCATACGTGCAAATATTTGTATGCTGTCATCACCCACAACCTCTCACCTCACTCCACGATTATTTCTCAATGTCTAGCCTCTTCATAAAATATACAGGAATGGGGACTCACCCAACTCACTGTTTTGGAAATGTTCTGTAAGTGTTAGAAAGCATGCCTTGCCAGTACCCATTCTTCTGTGCTCAGCTCACAAAATCCCCTCATCTCTTCCAAGAACCTGCCCTGGACTCACCCTACTGGCAGATGCTGCTTTTCTGTGTTCCCACGGTCTGCTGGCTCAAAGCTGACGTATGCCACCTCCATTATGAAACACAATGATGTCTACAAACCTTGGAACCATTTGCAGAAAGAATTCTTGGGAGTCATTCTAAGTGTCCTGGGGTCTGAGGAAATGGCGGATCAACCATTATCTGACACTCTCAGATAAGGGCAGAATCCTAACAGTAACTCGGTCACAGTGTGTGCAAATTGGACTGTAAACACCTTCAGCCATCTGATACCTAATATCTTCCTTGGCTGCTTGACCTGGGGATAATGGAATGCCACTTGCTTTCTGAGAACAAATGGGCTCAAATGGCAACAAGAGAACAACTAGGCAATATGTGAAAGATTTTCACAGTGGTTGACAAAGAGAATAAAAGCAAGATTAGGCCAGGGGCAATGGTCATGCCTGTAATCGCAGCACTTTAGGAGGCCGAGGCAGGGAGAATCACTTGAAGCAGGGGTTCAAGACCAGCCTGGGCAACATAGCAAGACCCTGTTTCTTAAAAAAAATATGAAAATTGGCTGGGCATGGTGGTGTGTGCCTGTAGTTCCAGCTAGTCAGGAGGCTGAGTTGGGAGGATTGCTTGAGCCCAGGAGGTTGAGGCTGCAGTGGGCTACGATTGCACCACTGAACTGCAGCCTGGGTGACAGAGTGAGACCCTGTCTCTAAGAAAAAGGCAAGATGCAAATGGTGGTTCATGTAACGCTCTCAAACCTGAATGTGCTCTCAAATAAGTCTGATGCAGTAAGTCCTGAGCAGGACCTGGGAAATTCCATTTCTAGCTGCACTCCAGGTGAAGTGCTGCTGCTTGACCTTTTGAATGGCAGGTTCCTGTAGATCTGGAACATCATACCCGTAGCAGCCTGTGGCTAATTACATTCAAATTTAAAGGATTTAAAGTAAAATAGGAATAAGAATTCACTTCCATATATACACCTAGTATGTACCCACAAAAATTAAAATTAGAAATTAAAGTATAGAATCACTTCCTTGGTCTCACTAGTTGCATTTCAGTGCTCAGTAGCTGCAAATGGCTCGAGGCTAACACTTTGGCAGCCCAGGATAGAACATTTCCATTATTACAGAAAATTATACGAGACTTTGCTAATGTAGAGCTCTGGCTATCACCCAGAAACATTCAATGACAAGAGAGTAAAAGTAATTTTAATATTTGGAATTGCTCCTTTTTGCTTATAAGGTTCTGATCCATGCAAATTTCTGTGCAACTGGTATAACACTCTTCACAATCAGGGCACAAATATACTTCCTTCATTATGTGCAGCTCCGTGGATATTCTTAAAAGCCCTGAAATAAAAGAAACCTTAAATTAAATAATTCCTAAAATTGCCTTATTTCTGAACACATTTGTGCATGTATGCCCATGTTCTATACGCATGATAGCTATAAAAGTCTACAAATATTTATGTACACATACTCATATGTTTGCATCCTTTCTCACACGTATTTTTACAGTCTTTCAATGAGCAAAGGTAAAAAGGTGTAGGGCTTTCCAACAGAGGAACTGTGACAGTTGAGTAGTCCGGTGACAATTTGGCCAATTACATTAGACAATAAGAAATGCACGTTACCACCAGAGTACGCTGTCATTTTAGATGCACAAGGTTGATCCCATTCAGAATCCTGGAATAATGCTCACCGATATAAAAAAGGCACCACAGGATTTTATTGGCTCAACACAATCGTAGTTTATTTTTTCTACTTTACTAGCCCTTTGCAGGTGTTCTTGCTTGGGTAGATTTTCTCCAAGTGGTGAGGAGACATTCAGGTTTGCTGCCAAATTGGTACTCTGCCATCTCCAACACCTGCCTTGCAAGGTATCCCTGTTTTTGTTTGTTGATTTTTTTGGCCACTGTTTCAGTTTTATCAGCTCCAAGGAAAAAGCTCATGGAAGCTCACCCGTGGGAGATTTCCATGGGACACATGCTTATACTCACATTTCCTTGGCTAGAACTCAACCAGACACTGAATTCCAGGAGCAGATGGAAAATGTGGTCAAGCTCTAAAGAGGGAAAAACTGGTTTGGTATCAGTGAGCAGTCTCTAATTCTGGCTAAATCTATCTGCTAATGTACATGTCAAACAATGAGAACATTCACCCACTGCTGCTGGGACCATAAATCAGTACAACCATGTTGGAGATCCCTTTGGCACCAACCTTTAAATCAGAACACGACCCACCAATTCCCCTCGCTGGTATGTACTTTAGAGGAACTCTTGCATACTCTTGTACATAGATAAGCATGCCCTTAGCAGCAATGTTCGTAACAGTAAAACCCTGCAACAACTCAGATGTTTGCTGTCAGGGGGATGGATCTATAAAGTGTGAAATAGTTACATAATGAAAGACTGTACAAAGGCAAAATGAATTAACTAAATCTATGTGCGGAGTCATGGCTGAATCTCAGAAATTCCAAATTGTTTGAAGGGGAAAAAAAAAATACAGACTATGCAGTGTGCTCTCAATGAATATGATTCAAATGCTAGCCTAAGTAAACCATATTATACTGATTAGGAAAACAGAGCTCTCAGGCAAAATTGTTACGTTTTTATTACACAAAAAATTCAGGAAAATATTTAACTTTGACGGTGGGATTTTCAAGGCAGTATAGAAGGAAGCCTTGAAAGCAACAATGAATGAGAAATATTCTCCATTTTTTATGTGGGTTGTTGGATCCATGCTTATTTTATTGGCTTGCTTCTTAACATGCTTTGCATATTCATCCTTTCACACCAATGCATGTTTTCCTTTAAAGATACCCAACACTTCACACACAAAGCAAGTTAGTTTTAGGTGCAGTGAATCCTTCCTGCATAGTTTCCTATCTCCAACAATTCTTTAGCCTTTAACGGATCTCGCTGATGTAAGAGTGGATTCTCTACCACTGCACTATGCTGTCACCACCGTTTGCTGGTTTTACGCTTCAGAGGGTGGAGACCTCATTCAAACTAGGTCAGTAAGATGGACCCTGGAAGGAAGAGGCTATTGGAATTTTTTCAGACGAATTGCTTTCAATCCCAATTTGATCCCTCTCCCCTCACTGTTATTTTATTAAAAGTCCTGTCTCCTTGGTACTCTCTTAAGACTAAGAAAACATGGATGAACCCAGAGGACATCATGCCAGGTGAAATAAGCCAGGCACAGAAACACACCCTATGATCTCACTTATATGTGGAATCTAAAAAAATTGAACTAATGGAAACAGACAACAACAGTGGTTCCCAGGGGCTTCGGCGTTGGAGATTGGGAAGATGTTGATCAAAGGGTACAAAGTTTTAGTTAGAAAGGAGGAATAAGTCTTAGGGATGTATTCTACAGCATGGGGACCAGTTAATAATATCATAATATATATTTCATAGTGGCTAAGAGAGTGGATTTTAAATGTTCTCACCACATATACAGAAATGATAAGTAATTGATGTGATGAATACAGCAATTAGCTCAATTTAATAATTCCACAAGGCCGGGCAGGGTGGCTCACGCCTATAATCCCAGCACTTTGGGAGGCTGAGGCGGGCAGATCACTTGAGGTCAGGAGTTCAAGAGCAGCCTGGCCAACATAGTGAAACCCCGTCTCTACTAAAAATACAAAAATTAGCCAGGCATCGTGGTGCACACCTGTAATCCCAGCTAATTGGGAGGCTGGGACAGGAGAATAGCTTGAACCCGTGAGGCAGAGATTGCAGTGAGCCAAGATCCCACCACTGTTCTCTAGCCTGGGCAACAGAGCAGGATTCTGTCTTAAAAAAAGCAACAGAAACCAAAGTGGCTAAGAGAGTGGATTTTAAATGTTCTCACCGCACACACAAAACAAATAAGTAGGCGAAGTGATGAATATGGCAATTTACTCAACTTAATCCTTCTACAAGGTATGCATATATCAAAATATCACACTATACTCCATACATACATACATACATACATTGATTATTTGTAAATTAAAAATTAAATTTATCTGGGTGCATTAAATTTTATGGTTCACTTTTGCTCACTTTTGAATCATAGTTATTGCTAACATAGCACATACTCTCCTATGTATATTTTTTCTGCTAATTTTGAATTTCTAAGGTTCATCCATGATGCTGCCTGTAGATTTAGTTATTAGGCCTGGAGACCCAGGAGGTATGAGTTCCAGTCTGAAAGTCTGAGACTCAGGAGAGCCGAGGGTGTGACTTTCAGTCTGAGTCTAAAGACCTAAGACCCAAGAGAGCCAAGGATGTGAGTTCCATTCTGAGTCTGAAGTCCTGAGACCCAGGAGAGCCGAGGGTGTGAGTTCCAGTCTGAGTCTGAAGACCTGAGACCCAGGAGAGCCAATGGTGTGAGTTCTCTTGTGACAGCCTGAGATCCAGGAAAGCTGATGGTGTGAATTCCAGTGTGATGACCTGAGACCCGGGAGAACTGAGGGTGTGAGTTCCAGCATGATGGTCTGAGACCCAGGAGAGCTGATGGTGTGAGTTCCTGTGTGAAGGCCTGAGTCTAAGAGCCAATGATGTGAGTTCCAGTCTGAGTACGGAGGCCTGAGACCCAGGAGAGCTGAGGGTGTGAGTTCCTGTGTGAAGGCCTGAGACTGAGAAGAGCTGAGGACGTGAGTTCCAGTCTGAGTATGGAGGCCTGAGACCCAGGAGAGCTGATGGTGAGAGTCCAATCTGAGTTTGAAGGTCTGAAACCCGGGAGAGCTGAGAGTGTGAGTTCTAGTCTGAGTCTGAAGGCCTGAGACCCAGGAGAGCTGGTGGTGAGAGTTCCAGTCTGACTCTGAAGGTCTGAGACCCAGGAGAGCCAATGGTGAGAGTTGCAGTCTGAGTCCAGTGTGGAGTCAGGAGTAAAACTATTGTCCCAGCTCAAAGACAGGCAGAGAGAGCAAATTCTTTGTTACTCCATTTTTGCTTTGTTCTATGTCCACCCTCATAACAGAGGACAATCCTTTTTCATATAATGACTTCTTTTCCTCTGGATAGATACCTGGGAGTGGGATTGCTGGATCGAATTGTAGTTCTATTTTTAGTTCTTTAAGGAATCTCCATAGTGTTTTCCACAGTGGCCAACAATCTTTTCTGTTTTCTTATCTTTCCTCCTTGTTCCCTAATGACACCACCATTGAATCAATTGCTCTGTTACCCACATAACAGAAGACAATCCACTCTACTAAGTCTACTGATTCATTCGTTAATCTCAACCAGAATAATATTCATAAACATATCTAGAGTAACATTTGACCAAATATATGGGAACTCCATGGCTCAGCCAGGTTGACACATATAATTAACCATGACAATGCCTTTGTACTTACTTAAGTGTATGTGTATGTATGTATGCATGAATCTTACTATGAAATAAGCACTGAACTAGCCCAGAATAAAAAATATTATACCTTTTGCTGGAAAACATTCACTGTAGTAATATTCTGTGGTCATCTGAAAGCAGCGTTTGCTGTTTCCAAATACAAATGAAAGAATGAAGGATCAGAAAAAAATAGATAATGTAGCCATTTAGCCAGCAATATGGAATGGATAACTGTGATTCCGTGTAAAAAAATCCATGCTTAAATATTGATAAAAGACAAATGCAACAGCTCTCTAAGGTGTTTCTGTGTTTTCTGGGCCCCTCATTGCCCGGGAAAGGATGCCACTCTGGTCATCCTGCTCTGCCCATGGCATTTGAGCACCTTCCTCCTGGTAGCCTTGCTGCTAGAAGGGGTAACTGAGACTGCTTCCTCCCTCACGTCCCTCTCTTGAAAACTTGTGTTCCCTGTTTATATATTTGTCACAATATTTGGGTGTGTTTACATATTGCTTAAAGATTCTTTGCACCTTCTGCAGGGTGGATTCAAACTCGGCTTCCTTGGCAAAGGTGACAGTCCTTGGCAAAATGCAGTTATTTGTTTTAAATACGTTTTTCTTCTCCACCACCAGTGAAACTATCAGTCTCATCACTCGGGTCCCACCCACCCAACGTGGGAGGGGATGCATTCTCGCTCTGTTTCATGAAGCCACAATTGTTACTGTCACTTCACCCAGGCATTCCTTTCACATTGGAGAGGCGATGGTTTGTAAAATTGTCTCTGAATTCATAGAAGCTACCGAATAACCTTTAACTTGGCAGAAGATCAAAGATATAACAATCAATTAACCCAAGAGGCACAAGTGCCAAAGAATCTTTATGCTGTATATAAACATGCCCAAATATTGCAATAAATATTATGCAAAACGTATGCCTTTGGGCTGGTATGTTTTTGAGAAGCAAGCTTTGCTACAACTCTAATATTTCAAACCACAGTAGAATTTCTGTTTGACAGGGTCACCCAGGCATCTTATTGGTCAAAACTTGATGAGGTAAACCAACAGGGCACGTCTCGTCATCTGTGAAATCCAAATACGCATATTTCCCACTAATGGATCCCTAATTAGGTCTAATAAAACGTTATTCTGGTCAACAATCCCATGGTAAGACATACCATGAAGTGACTCAACACAGCTTGCTCATGTTTTCTGTCGAGAAACCAACAATTAATTTCAGCTATGGAACTTTGCATTTAAAGCTGGGCAGAGAAAATTTATAATAGGAGTAGACTTTTTTTTTTTTTTTGAGATGGAGTCTCGCTCTATCGCTCAGGCTGAAGTACAGTGGCACAATCTCAGCTCACTGCAAACTCTGCCTCCCAGGTTCACACCATTCTCCTGCCTCAGCCTCCGGAGTAGCTGGGACTACAGGTGCCCCCACCACGACCGGCTAATTTTTTTGTCTTTTTAGTAGACACGGGGTTTTACTGTGTTAGCCAGGATGGTCTTGATCTCCTGACCTCGTGATCCGCCCGCCTCGGCCTCCCAAAGTGCTGGGATTACAGGCGTGAGCCACCGCGCCCGGCCAGGAGTAGACTTTTAAACACAAATTGACAAGCACCATTTGGTCTGTTTCTTGAATACTAGATTGATAGTTAATGAGCTGGAGTCTTCCCTCACACTGACTTTTGGGTAGGTCATTCAGTTGTAAAGAAGAACTGCCTCCATGTTTACAATAGCCATAGCTCATAAATGCATGAGTAATAGTAAGTATTAATACATTAGTATTAGTAGGTAGTGTCTGTCATAATAGACAAATCTCTCGTTTAGGTTGATTATGGTATGCCTGTGCTAAACTCGTATTTGCCATATGAAATATTGATGAGTATTGGTGCTGACAAGATAGAGAGAGTAAAGAGTAGAGAGTGGTCCCAGAAAGCTACATGCACCAGCTAACAACAAGCTCCTTTCTGTTGGATTATTTCTGTACACTCTGCTTCACCTTCCACTCTCTATTGCGGCGGTCCCCAACCTTTTTGGCACCAAGGACAGTTTTCATGTAAGACAATTTTTACATGGATCTGGGGCAGGACAATGGCATCGGGATGATTCAAGCACATTACATTGTGCACTTTATTTCTATTACTGTTACATTGGAATACATAATGAAATCATTCTACAACTCACCATCATGTAGAATCAGTGGAAGCCCTGAGCTTGTTTTCCTGCAACTAGACGGCCCTATCTGGGGGTGATGGGAGACAGTGACAGATCATCAGGCATTAGATTCTCATGAGGAGCAGGCAACCTGGATCCCTCGCATGTGCAGTTCACAATAGGGTTCACACTCCTATAAGAATCTAATGCCACTACTGAACTGATCTGACAGGAGGCGGAATGCATGTGGTTATGTGAGCGATGGGGAATGGCTGTCAATACAGATGAAGCTTTGCTTGCTCACCCACCCGCTGATCACTTCCTGTCATGTGATCTGCTTCGTAACAGGCCATGGACTGGTACTGGTCCATGGCCTGGGGGTTGGGGACCCTTGCTCTATTGGTTGGGAATAAATATTACCAAAGTGACCATAGAGGAAGAGATCGAATGCCAGCTCTACAAGCAAAGAACACCAAGGGATTAATGAAATTCACCAAAAGCGAACACAGCAGCCGATTTTTTCAGAGCCTCCAGAAAGAACCAACTGTGCTTGACACCTTGATTTCAGACTTCTGCTCTTCAGAGCCATAAGGCAATAAATTTATGTTGTTTTAAACCACTCATCATACAGAATTTTGTGATGGCAGCCCTAGCAAAAAAACAAACAAAAATACACCCAACTTTTTTGGTAAATTGTGTCGTGGAGAGAGTGGAAGTTTTGGGAATTTTCACAATCCATCAGACAAGGGGAGATTGTCCTAAACATTGTGAAGTGCACCCCAACATTGCAGGTGCCCGAAAATACTTAGCAGCATCAGTTGGGGATTGCTTGCTCTTACTGACTCCTTAACATTCTTTCCAGCCTTATAATTCAGTTATGATGAGGTCTTATGATTTATTATTATTATAAGTCTTGAGTTAATAAGCAAAAAAGCCAATCAAAATATCTCCATCCAAAGCCTTGCAAAATTATAGTATCACACAAGCTCAAAAACATGTAAACATTAGCTCTGAGCTCCAAAATTTACTGCCAAACACAAAAGATAAATTATTCCTGAATGTGGGCCCATATGTAATCATCAGCCAATTAGACTTTATCTTGCATTTCTTCCACGGCCAAAAGGTCTCTTAGTAGCAATTAAGGTTCAGTTCTTCCAGTGAACGTTGCAGGGAGGGAACTTCAAGAACCTTTTCCAGGATGAGAGCAAGGGATAAGATTTCATGCTTTCATGGAGGCACTTTCATGGATGCCAACGTCAAGATGGATTCGTGCACTACAGGATGAGATGTGGTCTTCATTGCTCTCACCTCCCCCGTCCTATCTGTTTCGTGTGTGCATGTTCTTAGCCACGCTTCCTGAGTTCATGCCAGTCAGCCTTTGTTCCCATTGACTGCATCATCTTGATTGCCGTGGGTACTCCTCTGTCTCAAATGGCCCTGAAGGCAGTAGACCTTTCTTCCTCCTCCTCCTTCTCCTCTGCCACTTCCTTTTCCTTTTTCTTCTCCTCTCTTCATCTTCCTTCTCCTCCTCCTCTCTTCCTCCTCCCTCTGCTCTTCTTTCTCCTCCTGCTCCTCTCTTCCTCCTTCTCCTCCTCCTCCTCTTCCTCCTTTTTCCCGTCCTCCTCCTTCTTCTCCTGCAGTGATATCCTGCAGTTTTTCTTCTAATCAGCCTGCCTACTTTATCCTTTGTAAAGCTATCTTGTCTGTTAAATGTTGCAACTGAATTTTAAATATGCTCCAAAGAAGACTTACAACAATAATGCAAACCCTCATGGGTCCACCATTCAGTTTAAGTGATAGAAGCTTTCTAGTCTCCGAGAGAATGCTGGCATTTTCATGTCCTCCCTGGAGCAATCCCAAGTTTCCCTGTATTTCTATCTCGTCTCTCTCTACCTGAAGCCATCCACACCCACAATTTCAATGACCACTTATGCATAAATGATTCATATATGTACACATAGAAATATATATATATACACACATGCAT
>NW_012119454.1:661820-665127 GCF_000951035.1 Colobus angolensis palliatus | reverse complement strand
TATATAACTATTGTATAATATTATATATATTACATAATATATCCAGAAAACCTTCCCCCTGTGCTTTGTACCATCCCTGGAATGGGCTTTTCCTAGCTTTCCTTGCATGTCTTCAAACCCTGGTTCTCAAGCTCTTTTGGTCTCAAGCACTCTTTGCCCTCTAAAAAATTATCAAGGACCTCAAAGAGCTTTTACTGATGGAGCTTACACTTGTCAATATTTATTATATTAGGCAGAAAACCTGAGACATCATACATACATTTATTAATTCACTTCAACATGACAAAATCCCTTATGCGTTTTACACAATTCACATTTTTAAAATAAAAAATGATATTTTCCAAAACAGAAGAAAAGAGTTAGCAGAACGGCATGCCAGTGAGCTCTATGATAGGATGCAGACAGAGCCTGTGAAAGGACCTCAGCGCTGTCTGTAAAATCCAGGGTTCTGGAGAGGATGCAGCAAAGACCCGCTTCAGTTCTAAACGTCTGCAATGAAGACGCAGAAGCCCAACTCATGCACGTCCAGGTTGGATGCGAACAGCGAGCGGTTCTTGGTCATTTTGCATCAGAGACCTCAGTGAACCTCTGCAAATCCGTCCACTTGTGACCAGATCAAGCTCTGCCACCCACCACCCCAAAGTCAGAGTCCATTCGCAGCTCGAGAGTGTCTTCACCCTCAAGTCTATTCACCCGTGACCTTGCAGAAGTGAGACCTGGTGGGGATTCCCTCTGCATCCCCCGCCGGGGGAGGAGGAGAGGGTTGCAATGACCTGGGAAGGCTTTTGCAGAGCTCAGGAGGGAGCTGAGAACCCAGAGTGGCCCCTCACTGCACTGCTGGCATTCTTCCCCGAGCCTAGGAAGTAATCGCATTCCATTCCATTCACCTAGGATCCTCTGCTTCCCACTCAGAAGGAGGTCATAATAGGCAAAATTAAAGATGGCATATGATGACAATTTGAAAATGAAATATAACTTATACAAGACAAGTAAAACTGCTTGGGGAAACATTTGGCCATTTTCATGCAAAAATTTACCATTTTTTTTTTCTTCCAGGCAAACCTTAGCAAATGCTCTCTGAAAGTTTTAGGCTGTATCTGTATCAAAGAAGTGTAATCACTATATGCTTTCAATCAATCCCAAATTTACTTGGTTATTGTGGCATCTACTAGATTGCACTGTTCAACATGGAAAGTGAAATTTCCACTCGAAAAACCACCTTCATTTGTACTTCTGTGGATTTAAGGGGAAGGAGAAAGAGAACTGAAATAACAGTATCTGTAATCATACAGTGCTTTAAAAGGAAATAAACTTTTCATAGAATCTTGCATTAGTTTTGCAGTCATAAAAGTTCTTTTAACTTTTGTGAGAAACTAACTATAAAGATGAGGATTACAAACATATTCCCATAGCTCTCTATGTGGAATCACTGCAGGGAATAGATCAAGGAAGCTCAAATCCAGGGAAGGCATGAATAATAGGGAAATTTTCTTTCCTGAAACTCTCATTTTTCATATTGAAAACTTCTCTTAAAAGTTTCTGGAAAATATTTGGTGCAGAAAAACCCATATTGAGTATTCAAAAAATAATCTCCAAATCTCAGCAGATTAGTACAAAAAAAATTTATGTCCTGCTCCCAGGAAGTCCAGTGGCATATTCTTCATTGGGTGGCTCTCTTGGGAATACTTTCGGGCCATCAACAGAGAATTTCCCAGCAACTTCATGAGACACCTGCCCCAGAAACATCCAGCTAATCCTCTCCAAGAATCCTGATCTTTGGAAACTGCATGATATAATAAAGTCTGTTCTTTGAAGCTGCTAAATTTTGGGGTGATGTGTTACAGAACAAGGGATAATCAATACAACTTTCAAGCAATAAGTCAGGAAAGTAACTTATTCCATTTGGGGACACCATCATTTAAGCCTCTCATGGTTGGCAGGGAAGGGACAAGGTCAGTGGTATGTCTACTATATCTGACACCGGGGGTGAATTATATTATAATACCCCTTTCTTTATAAAACAAAAGGATTTTCAACAATTGTTATAGAATTAGAGGAATAATAATAATGACAGGAGAGAAACATAGTAAAGATTGTCATTTATGGGACTGGTAGGTATGGTCATGTCAGTAAAATGTAATACAAATAAAATAACACAGGTAACAAAAGCAAAAATAGACACATAGGATTGCATCAAACTAAAATACTTCTGCACAGCCACTGAAACAGTTAACAGAGTGAATAGACAACCTGTGGATTGAAAGATAATATTTGGCTGGGCATGGTGGCTCACGCCTGTAATCCCAGAACTTTGGGAGGCTGAGGCAGGAGGATCACATGAGCCCAGGAGTTCAAAATCAGTCTGGGTGGCATAGGGAGACTCTTGTCTCTACAAAAAATAAAAAAAACTTTAGGCAGGCATGGTGGTGCATGCCTGTGGTCCCAATTATGGGAGACTGAGGTGGAAGCATTGCTTCAGCCCAGGAGGTAGAGGCTGCAGGGAGCCATGATCACAGCACTGCACCTTAGCCTTGGTGCCTGAGGAAGACCCTGTCCCAAAGAAAAAGGAAAAAGAAAGAAAAGAAGAAGAAAGAAAGAAAAAGAAAGAAAGAAAGAGAGAGAGAGAAGGAAAGAAGAAATAACGTATTTGCAAACCATACATCTGATAAGAAGTGAATATCAAAAATACATAAGAAACTCAAAAATTCAACAGCAGGAAAACAAATAACCCAATTTAAAAATGAGCCAAGGAACTGAATAAGTATCTCTCAAAAACAGACACACAAATGGCCAACAGATATATGAAAAAATGCTCAACATCACTAATCATCAGAAATGCAAATGAAAACCACAGTGAGATACCACCTTATACCTGTCAGAATGGCTACTCTCAAGAAGATAAAATATAAGCATTGGTGGGGATGCAGAAAAGAGGGGACGCTTGTATACTGTTGGTGGGAATATAAATTGGTACAGTTATTATGGAAAACAGTATGGAGTTCTCTCAAAAAATTAAAAATACAACTACCCTTTGGCCCATCAATCCCACTGATAATATATAGCCAAAGGAATTGAAATTAGTATGGTTAAGAGATAGCTGCACTCCCGTGTTTATTGCAGTGTTATTCATAATAGCCAAGATATGGAATCAACCCAAATGCCCATCAACAGATGAGTGCATAAAGAGAATGTGGTACAAATACACAATGAATTACTATGCAGCCATAAAAAAGAATAAAATTCTGCCAGGTGCGGTGGCTCATGCCTGTAATCCCAGCACTTTGGGAGGCTGAGGCGGGCAGATCAC
>NW_012119454.1:585584-661770 GCF_000951035.1 Colobus angolensis palliatus | reverse complement strand
GGAGGCTGAGGCAGGCAGATCACCTGAGGTCAGAAGTTCAAGACCAGCCTGGCCAACATGGTGAAACTCTGTCTATACAAAAATACAAAAATTAGTCAGGTACAATGACGGGTGCCTGTAATCACAGCTACTCTGTAGGCTGAGGCGAGAGTATTGCTTTAACCTGGGAGGCAGAGGTTGCAGTGAGCTGAGATCACACCAATGCACTCCAGCCTGGGTGACAGAGTGAGACTCTGTCTCAAAAGAAAAGAAAAAAGAAAAAGAAAAAGAAAACAGAATAAAATTCTTTCTTCTGCAGTCTGCAGCCCCATGGATGGAACTGGAGGACATTATGTTAAGTAAAATAAACGAGGTACAGAAAAACAATCATCACATGATCTCAGTTCTACGTGGGAGCTAAAGAAGCAGAAGTCCTAGAAGTAGAGAGCAGAATGGTGGTTCCCATGGGCTGGGGAGTGGGGTAGGGAATTAGGGAAGATGTTGGTCAGGGGATGCAAAACTCTCAGTGACACAGGAGGAGTAAGTTCAGGAGATCTACCGTACAACGTGGTGACTACGGTTAATAGCATGGTATACTTGAAAATTGATAAGAGAATAACAAATTTTAAAATATTCTCACTACATATACAAAAATATGTCGGGTGATAAATAAGTAGCTTGATTTAATCATCCTGCAATGTGAGCAAATATCAAAACATCATATTGTGCCTCATAAATCTCTACAATAAAATTAATATTATTGTATAAAGGGAAAAGTAATGGATTAATGCATTCTAATTATGTCAATTTTTTGAGAAAAGGGAAAAGCCACCTGCAGAAATGCTTGCAAATAAGTGAACTCTACATGGTTCAAAGATTAATTTGGGTCAGGCGTGGTGGCTCACACCTGTAATCCCAGCACTTCGGATTTGTATTTGGACGCCAAGGCAGGCAGATCACTTGAGGTCAGGAGTTCGAGACCAGCCTGGCCAACATGGCATCTCTACTGAAAATGCAAAAATTAGCCAGGTGTGGTGGTGCACACCTGTAGTCTCAGCTACTCCGGAGGCGGAGGTAGAAGAATTACTTGAACCTGGGAGGCAGAGGTTGCAGTGAGCTGAAATCACGCCACTGCACTCCAGCCTGGGTGACATAGCAATTCTCTGTCTCCAAAAGAAAAAAAAAAAAATTGGACCCTAAGTGCTGTTATTTTTTCATTACGTTTCTCAATGTTGCTTTCCAGTCCACACTTTAAACCCAAGAGTATTTAGAAGCATGGGAAATGGAAACCTAAACTGAAGATTCTGCACTCGTGCAAATCTATTCTCAGCAAGAGCACGGGGCTTTGAGCCCGTCTGTGTTGCTGGTTGGCTGTGACGGTTCCCTGAATCTTCCTGTGGAACACAGGGCTCATCGAAAGACAACAAATATCTTGAAGCTCTGATACACAATAGTATCATTAAAACGCAAAAGCAACTGTATCCGTTTGCAATAATATCAGCTTTGTACTTTGTAAATAAAATTGTGAAGAATGGCCGATGTGTGGTGATAACTACAAACAAGCCCACTTGGGTTTGTTTTAATATTATGTTCAAATTCCCTATAGATGTGGATCTGCTTCTTACCTATTTGTGGAACAGAGGGCTGCACCTTTAGGATAAACCCTTAGGATGCCACTGCTTGGGAGAGATTTGGTTATTTTTTTGTTTTCTTTTCTTTTTTTTTGGGGGGGGGCAAATTCAGGATATATATATATACACATACACGCACACACATATATGTGTATATATCTCATTATATACGCTTATCATAATATATATATATTTAATTTTAATTAAAAAATAAGGCCAGGCATGGTGGCTCATGCCAGTAATCCCAGCAGTTTGGGAGGGCGAGGTGGCTGGATCACCTGAGGTCAGGAGTTCAAGACGAGCCTGGCCAACATGGAGAAACCCCGTCTCTACTAAAAATACAAAAATTAGCTGGGCGTGGTGGCAGGTGCCTGTAATCCCAGCTACTCAGGAGGCTGAGGCAGGAGAATCACTTGAACCCAGGAGGCGGAGGTTGCAGTGAGCTGAGATCGTGCTACTGCACTCCAGCATGGGTGACAGAGCGAGATCCTGTCTAAAAAACAAACAAACATAAAATTGACAAATAACAACAGCACATATTCATGGGAAACGTAGTGATGTTTCAATACGTATAATGTACAGTGACTAAGTTAGGGTAATTAGCATATCAAAAGTGATTTATTTTTAATGAGGCAGGTCTTGTAGCCAAACTCCATTGGCCTTAACTAGGTCCTGACCACTTGGTCCTGACTGCAGGTTTGGGGCCAGGAGTGGTGAGTCTGAACTGTGTGTGGTTTTCCTGTGTGCCCAGGACAAGAATGCATTATTTCTGTGTGAATTCTCCAAATTCTTATTCATCAGAACTCTCATATCTCTGCAAGATTTCATGTTTTGATCAAGAAGATATATTTTCAAATTCTGCACACAATCCTCTAGGCTTTCACTAAAAATCAGAGTTTCTGGCCAGGCTCAGTGGCTCATGCCTATAATCCCAACATTTTGGGAGGCCAACATGGGAGAATGGCTTGAGCCCAGGAGTTCCAGACCAGCGTGGGCAACATAGCAAGACCCCATATCTAAAAAAAGAAAAATTAGCTGGCCATGGTGACATGCACTGTAGTCCCAGCTACTTGTGAGGCTGACGTGGGAGGATCACTTGAGCCCAGGAGGTCAAGGCTGCAGTGAGCCATGATTGCGCCACTGCATTCCAGCCTGAGTGACACAGTGAGACTCTCAAAAAAAAAAAAAAAAATCTGAATTTCTAAATATTACATTACTTTGGGATTCAGAGTCAGCGCTCCAAAATATTAAATGCCTGCTACTTCTCAGGGGCATTTTATTATTACGATAATCAGAATACATTTCCTATTTTTAGGAACTCAAGTGCCTTGTGTATATTCCAAAATTCAGATTCAAATTCCCAATCAATTTCATAATTTAGATGACATTAGATTATGAGGAAATCTTTCAGGCTAGTCGAACATAATGATATAATTGTTTTGGGACCAGGCATGGTGGCTTACCCCTGTAATCTCAGTATTTTGGAAAGCTAAAGCAGGAGGATTGCTTGAGTCTAGGAGTTTGAGACCAGCCTGGGCAACAAAGTGAAATCCCTCTATCTCTACCCCCCCAAAAAAAAAATTGTTTTGGGAAAATTTTACATATTGAAAAGCAAATAATAACTACCATTTTAATTAATGAGGATTACTCTATAAGTTTTCTATTTTTTCCCACCTTTATATCATTTAGAAATGTCCATCATAGAAGAAGTTTGGATCAATGATTGCTTTGCAGAAATTGAAGTTACAGTTGGAAAACCTGCCTTAACTCCAACTGCAAGGTTAAGTCTAGGTCTTGTTCTCAGTAGTGCTGCCATTGTGTTTTTGCCAGCAGACATTCTGGTAGAGGAGAGTGAAGGCTGTTACATTCAGACCAAACACAAAAAGCAAACAGTGAATTCCTTATTCCTTATTTCTCCATAAAAACAGCTTTCCCCCATACTGTTCCAATCAGGCATTTACACAGTAAATGATGTATCATACTAAGTTAAATATTTGGGTGAATGTGTTAGTAAATTTTCTCCTAGAAATATAGACAAGCTCTTAAAATCCATGTTGCTCTATGGATGTACACATTTGAGTGATTTACAATTGTCAGATCATCGGTTTCGCCATGGCCTGGCATCACAGTGTCTACAACAAACATTAATAAAGTGTTACGAAGCACTTCAATCCAGCTTCTGTAAGATTTTGCACAATAAATTGTGGTTGGACTTCTTCCAGTCCCCTCTCTATTTTTTTAACATACAACCATGCTTTATTTACCCATTGGACAGCCTTACAATAACAAAGCAGAAACTGAATTTGTGTGATACATTTTTAAGCAATAAACAGGTTGATTTATTTGTTTAGTGAGTTGTATGATGCTATATGCTATTTCTTGCAGGCTAAGAAAAGAGGTTACACTTTCCTCTATATCCAAATAATCAAAATATTATAGATGGTGCAACAATGGAAAACGCAGCATAACACAAAGAGATTTAAAGCTCTGACCCACAAGGCAAGCTTTCTATTCTCCTAATTGAAAAGTTTCCATTTACTCTAATCCATAGGCTGCACTGTATTTATTCCATTGTCACTGGTTTGAAAGACTTCTTGTGGCTCCACTGGATAATATCCCAGGTCATGCATTTATCTCCATTTTTTTTCCACGTTAAATTTATTCTGCACCATTTTACTGTTGAGGGAGGAAGGAGGCATAGCTTTTTCTCATTCACAATTCTGGCCACTCCTGTGGGGAAAGATGGAGAAGGAAGATCAAAGGGATAGTTTTGTATGATCCTCAGGTCTTTCTTATGTTTGCTACCCTAAATCCAGTTTTTACTTTAATTGTTAGATTTTGTTAGATTTACTTGGTTAGTTTTACTTAGATTGCTAAGATTTATCACTGCCAGTAAATACAAAGGGATGATGTCATTATTGCTGATACTACAAGAATATGTGATTGAACTCCTTAGCTTTTGTTAGTAGAGTTTTATTCTTTCCATTACAAGAGATTTTCCTAAACATAAACACCAGTTCGGAAATTTAGGTGCTCAGAAGAGCATGGCGTAAGAGAACAGAACAGAGCAGAAGCAAAATAGCCTCCTACAGTGTTAGTAGAAAGCAACTCACATGAAATTAAGTGAGCAGTCCTCTTATGTCTGTGAAACACACTTTTCTCACTGTAATCTTCCATTTTCCAGTATAGTGAAAATAATACTACTGTATACTGAGATTATGGCATACTGTTAGTGATAAAATGAACAGAGATTTGACTATAAAAATCCTGAATGGTGGGGCTTTTTTTTTTTTTCCTTTTCACTATAACCAGCAACTATATGAGTGTCTGTATTCTGGGAGAATTAATGGCCATTGGAAACCCAGTTTATTTGATGCAAACTAGAGAAAACATGGGTAATAGTCACAAAACCCATTTTTCCTTTGATGAGAAATTTATTGTCCGCATTTACTCAATGAAAAAGCTCCTTCCAGAAATCTGTCAAAGCAAGGAATAGAAAGCAAAGAGAACGTTTTGCTATGGATCTTTGGCCAGAGATGAAAGCTAGGCTCTAGGAGCTAGCCAAGAGTATTTCACTCCTCAGCTTCTACGAGAGTCCAGATTTCCATCCACGGGAGAAATGAGGTGTGATGTCCCTGTTTTCCTTTCACTGCAATGTAGTCACTTTGCAATAGGCTCTCCTGATCAAATATGCAACTCCAGATGTTCCCGGCTCAGAGCTCAGAGCTCTTTGCCATAAAGAGCCACAGCAGAGCAGCCCCCTTCACTTTTACGGATTGATTGAAACTCCAGACGTCTGACAGTGAGCAGATGTTTGTGAGGCAAACAAGAACTGTAGAACGTGGCATGGTTGGAAGACATGGACTTCCAATGATGTGCTTTATTACAAAAGCAGAGGCATAAACATCAGCACGGAGTCATGGTAACTACCTCCTCCTGACCTCACTGTGGATGGAAACGGTGTGCTGAAAGACCGTGGGAAGATGGGGCCATGGAGAAGAGAGGGAAAATGATTTTGCTTTAGATGAGAAATGGAAAAAAAAAAAAAACATTATAGTGGAATGGGAGGGACACAATAGAATAAATTCATAGTCATATTTGAGGGTGGAAAACAGAGTGACCCTATTCACAATGGCAAAAACATGGAATCAACCTAGATGCCCATCAACGGTGGACTAGATACAGAAAATGTGGTACATAGACACCCTGGGTGTAGCTAGAGGCCGTTATCCTGAGTGAATTAATGTAGGAACACAAAACCAAGTACTGCTTGTTTTCACTTCTAAGTAGGAGCTAAACTTTGGGTGCTCATGGACATAAAGTTGGGCATGACAGACACTGGGGGCTACTTGAGGGCGCAGGCGGGGAGGAGGAGGATTGAAAAACTACCTACTGGGTACTATGCTTCCTACCTGGATGATGAAATAATCTGGACACCAAACCCCCTCGACATGCAATTTACTCATGTAACAAACGTGCACGTGGACATTCTGAGCCTAAAACAAAGGTTGGAAAGGAAAAAGAAGAGAAGGAAAATGGAGTGACAAGGTGCAGTAGGACAGCCATGTGGTGGGGTTGGAAGCTGTGTCTTGAATTGGAAGGAGTATGGTGGACGCTGTGCAGTGTAGCCCCAGAGCAGCTCACTAGAGTGGAAATGGCTGTGTATTGACAGGGTCCTTAAGTGACCATGGGAGTGATTGATGCTCACTTGGACTCAAGAATCTCTACTGCATGGTCTCAATTCTTGCCCCTTCCAACTGTGACAGTTTCCCTCATTTTACTCATCTTACAGAGGATAAATTAGGGCTTTGAGTTTTGGATGAAGAAGCTGAGACTAATGAAAGTTCTGTAACTTTTCCAAGATCACGTACCCTCAGAGTAGAAGAGTGAGAATCGGCTTGGCCTTGGTAGATGTTTGGTTACCAAAAAGCATCGCACTTCCAAATTTTATGTAGGTCATTCCATTTTCTACTTTCCTCCTCCTCCTCCTCCTCCTTCTTTTCTTCCCTCCTCATCTTCTTTCTCCTCCTCCTTCTCCTCCTCCTCCTCCTTCTTCTTCCTTCTTTCTCATCTTCATTTTTTAGAGACAGGGTCTTGCTCTGTTGCCCAGGCTGGAGTGCTGTGGCATGATCATAGCTTACTGCAGTATCGAATTCCTGGGCTCAAGCAATATACTCCCACTTTTGCCTCCTGAGCAACTGGGGACTACAAGCACATGCCATGATGCCCAACTAATTTAAAAACTTTTTTTTTTTTTTTTTTTTTTAAGAGAGGGGGTCTAACTGTGTTGCCCAGGCTGCTCTCAAACACCTGGCCTCAAGTGATCCTCCTGCCCCAGCCTGTGAAAGTTCTGGGATTACAGGCATGAGCCACCAGGGCTGGACAAGCACATTTTCTTTGTCCATTCATCTGCACATGGACATTGGCGTGGTGTCCACATCTCACCTATTGTAAATAATGCTTCAGTGAACATGAGAGTGCCAATACCTCTTCAACACACTGATTTCAATTATGTTGGATCTATACCCAGAAGTGGGATGGCTGGATTATATGTGTAAGGGTGTTAAACAGAGCGTGGCTTCTAATACATCACAATCTCAGCCTCGGAACTCAATGAGGGCTCAGGGAAATAAATATTTGTCAAGTGGAGATGTCACTGCATGATGGGTTCTTTCTGCCCCCCTGCACAGACAAAACCAATTTGCTGAGACCATGACATTGAAATAAAGCAAGAGCTTAATAGACACAAGGTCAACCATGCCACATGGGAGACAAGGTTATTACTGAAAAATTGGAGGCTAGGGTTTTTTCAAGGTAGTTTGGGAGAGGAGTCAGTGTGGCTAGGCAATCGGTGCCTGCTGCTGATTGGTTGGGTCAGAGATGAAATCACAGGGAGCTGAAACTGCCCTCCAGGGCTGAGTTGCTCCTGGGTGGGGCCACAGGAGTGTGAAGCCCTCAGTCTATGGGTCCAGGTGTTGTCATGTGTGTCAGACATGCAAAAACACTCCAAAAGACGTCTCAAAAGGCCAGTCCTTCTGTTCTGCAATGGTGATGTTATCTGCAGGAAAATTGGGGAAGTTGCATAGCTTGTGACCTCTGGAATAATGGCTGCCAATCATTTTTGTCTGTACTTTAGCAGAATTCAGACTCCTCTGGCCTAGCCTGGTGATCTCTCATTTGCTTTACAAAGGCAGTTGAGTTTTGTGGAAGTCCTATTATCACTTAAACTATAAGCTAAATGTCTTGCAGGTTGGAGGCTAAAGGCAAGAGGAGGGTTGGCTAGATGGGATCTCCCCCACTGCCGTAATTTTTTTCACTGATATAATTTTTGCAAAGGCAGTTTCAGAAAGCTGAGGTATCATTCTCTTTAAAGCTTCCATTTCTATTCTATGATTTCATCATCTCTTCCTATGAATTTTTACTTGACCTTTCTTTTCCTTTTTCTTTCTTTCTTTTTTTCCCTTTTGAGACAAGGTCTCCCTCTGTCACCCAGGCTGGGGTACAGTGGCATGATCAGGGCTCACTGCATCCTCAACCTTCTGGGCTGAAGTGATCCTCCCATCTCAGTCCCACCCCCTGAGTAGCTGGGACTATGGGTATGCACCACCATACCTGGCTTTTTTTTTTTTAATTATTGTAGAGATGGCAGTCTCACTATGTTGCCCAGGCTGGTCTTGAACTCCTAAACTCAAATGATCCTCCTGCCTCAGCCTCCCAAAGTGCTGGGATTACAGGCATAAGCCACCACATCTGGCTGGTCTTTCTTCAAGCCCCTTTTTGCTTCTATAGTATTTGTCAATAGATTTACACCCAGAAGTTCACTCTTCTCTATTTTACTAACAATCATGCCATGGAATGCTTCTTGATACCCTGTTTTCCTAACTTGCTTTTAGTACTTATTGCTCATAAAAGCATTCCTGACTTTAATCACCTTTTTTCCATCTTCCCTAAATGGGCTTACTTCACAATGCTTTCTTCCAAAATGACTTCAATATCACCTCTAACAGGATTATTTGTAAACCTAAATCTTTGGCCCTACCAATTTTTCTACATACAAACCCACATTTGAACACATTATTTGCTGCCATTGTTACATAATAGCCAGTCTTGCTCATCGATTGAGATTGATCTTGTTGATCAATAATGCAAGGTGATACATTATGGGGTTTGGGGGAATAGGAGTATAGAGGAAACAATAAAACATTTCCAAAGACAAAGTACATTACCAGCTAATTTCAGTCATTTATATATTAGTACATCTCTCTCCAATAAATATTACATTATTTTTAAAAAAAACTCATGAGAGGGAATGCCTTATACTCTTTTGCAGCACTGTTGAATCTATCGTGATTTCAAAATTCAAAGTTGAAAAGTGTTCACAGAGGAAGCAGATTAAAGACAGGGAAAACAAATCCATTTAGAGTTCCTCTTACGCTCGGAAATTAACTAATAGAATCATACATGTGTCACTAGAGTTGGAGAGAGCTTTGGAGATGATCTGGTCCAGATGAGGAAATTGAGACCAAGAGGGTTTTATTATTATTATTTTAAGTTCAAATACCACAGAATTGGTAGAAAAAAATCAGTTTTTTGTTTTTAAGATGAGGGTCTCAGTCTGCACCCAGACTGGAGTGCAGTGGTGCAGTCATAGCTCACTGCAGCCTCGACCTCCCAGGCTCAAGTGATCCTCCCACCTCAGCCTCTTGAGTAGCTGGGACTATAGGTGCACACCACCATGCCGAACTTATTTCTGTATTTTTAGTAGAGTTGGGGTTTCACCATGTTGCCCAGGCTGGTCTTGGACTCCCAGGCTTAAGTGATCCTCCCATCTCAGCCTCCCAAAGTGCTGAGATTACAGGTGGGAGCCATGGTGTCCAGCCAAAAAATTAGTTCTTGACAGTCTCTTAGATTTGAGGCATAGATCTATAACTGCTTAATAACAGATAAAGGTTGGCAAAGTGTTTATCCTAGTTAGAATCTAAGAACTTGAATGATGCCTTTATTTTAGTTTTTGGTTTTAATTTTTTGGGTATTGGAGCTTAAAATTTTATGAGAAGTTGGGATGGATGATGATTAACCAGACCCCATTATATCTAATATTTTGGTGAATATATCAGACAAACAGCATGGAGAAAGTAGAGATGTCAGCACAGAAATTGGGTGGAAGACTAAAGTTTTCAAGAAACTATAGACATCCCTGCTTTTGTCATGAGTGTTCATCCTGAAACAAGTTCCCAAGTAAGTTAAGAAGCCAGCAATTCTGAGCAATAAAAAGACCATATGGAAATTAAAACTCCTATAGACAGTACATGTCCCAGAGGAAAACCACAAGGTTATCATAATTAACAAGATCTTCTATTCTGTCACTGTCATTGCTAAAACTTTAATGTGCCATTTGTAAGCCAAAAATAAAATTATAAGACTCCTCGAACACCTGAATGGATTTCGTCCTCCAGGGCACTTTGAAATTTAACCTAGGCTGGGCGCGGTGGCTCACACCTGTAATCCCAGCACTTTGGGAGGCTGAGGCAGATGGATCACTTGAGGTCAGGAGTTCAAGACCATCCTGGCCAACATGGTGAAACCCCGTCTCTACTAAAATCACAAAAATTAGCTGGGTGTGGTGGCGCATGCCCATAGTCCCAGCTACTCAGAAAGCTGAGGCAGGAGAATCGCTTAAACCTGGAAGGCAGAGGTTGCAATGAGCCAAGATCACGCCACTGCACTCCAGCCTGGGCAACAGAGTGAGACAACGTCTCAAAATAGACAAAGTAAAATGAAATGAAATAAAATAAAATTAAATTAAATTTAACCTAAAAGACTGGTTCAAGCCATGATGGGAAGTGGAGGTTGGACATGTCTCAGTATAGCCCTCCAGCATCAACATCAAAACAGGCCTTACTTCTGATAAGAAACATTTAGAGTCTATTCTTTCTGAAGCCTGCTACCTGGGGGGTTCATCCACATGAAAAACTTCAGTCTCACATCCCCTATCTTAATCTAGATGTTTCCTTTCTATTGATCCCAGGTCTTTAGATAAACTTAACCAACTGCCAATCAGAAAAATTTTAAATGTACCTATAACCTGGAAGTCCCCTGACTCCTAGCCCACTTCAAGTTGTCTCGCCTTTCTGGGTTCAACCTTAAATGTATTTGACCAAAGCCTCATTTCTCCCTAAAATGTATAAAACCAAGCTGTGCCCCGATCACCTTCAGCACATGTTCTCAGGATCTCCTGAGGGCTGTGTTATGGGTCATGGTCATACATATTTGGCTCAAAGTAAATCTCTTCAAATAATTTTGCAGAGTTTGACAGTTTTTGTTGACCCGTTTTTGAGAAATGTAGTGTTATATAATTTCCCACTGCTTGAAAATATGCTCCAGTTGTTACTGAGTTAATGATTCTCCAGTTGCATGTTTCTCTGCTCCCAATTCCCTCAGATGCATGATTCCACAAGTAAACACATTTAACCCAGCTCTATTAAAAATCTGTGTTCATAGAGGCTGCATTGGCATTGTTTTTGTAAACATCCTCCTTGAAAGGAGAACCCCTGGCCTCAGAAGGTCCACAATCCATTCTTTAAGAGGAGCATTTCATGAGTGAAGTGACATATATGTCACTTTCAAGGGAAGACGGAAGATTCTGAAAATATTTAAGGACCAGCAAATTGGTTTTCCAGAATAATTTCTTCTCTACCGGAAGGACAAAGAGTCATAGCTGACTTGAACAAAGCCAAACCAAACCATAAACGTGTGCATAAAAAGAATCATTTTCTAAAACAAATGCATTGAATATGCTAAATCCTCTAACATTGAAGAGAACACTTGCAAAGCCTGTACATTATTCCAGAGTTAACATCCATGACAGGGATTGAGTAACATGGTCCCTATCAAGTTAATTACTAAAGGACGCCCAACAGCAGACAGGGAGGGCCACCAATTTCTCCTCATCTGCACCATCTGCCCAAGCGATTCAACATTTTGATGATGATGACACATTCACCTTTAATGCATGGAATACTTTAGACCAAAACACTTGTGCCTTGATGTCTTGAATCCCCATGCAAGATCATACTCATCCTAAATTGTATTCCGTAGGCAATTTCTCAGCCATCTCTCTCCTTTCTGTTGGTCAAAGGCCAATGTGAGATAATTCTTAAAAGAACTCTATGAAGTCTCCAGGATATAACTTCAGCATTGCTCAGATCATATCGTCTTGTGATTCCCACCTTAATTAGTTGTGTGTTCTCTACTCCATGAAGACTGAGAAGTGTCTGACCACAGGGATGTTGCATCACACATATTTGTGCTGAGAGGTAGGCTATATAAAAATACAGTCAGATGCTTTTTAATATCCTGTGAATGCTCTTTCTCTCGGGGCTTAGAATGCATGGAGGCAAAGAATTCCAGAGCTTCAAGAGATGGGTGGACACTCCCTTAGTAAAAAGCAACATTCCTCTGCTTTGACTCTTGAATTATTATTATGTTTTTGTTTGAATCCCTTTTAAGATAGTTGGCTTGAAAGCCAGCATTTATAGAGGAAAAATATGTCTAGTATCTTTGTGGATATTGAGACCAATATGCAGTGAACTGATCCATACATTTCTTTAATCTTCTAAACTTTTAAGAACTTTAAAAAAATTAACCTTTTAAATTTGAGACAGTTTTAGGTTTACACAGTCGTAAGAAATAACACAGGGATTTGGGAGGCCAAAGCTGGTCTCAAGAGTTTGAGACCAGCCTGGACAACATGGTGAAGCCCCATCTCTACTAAAAATACAAAAATTAGCCAGGCGGTAGTGGTGCACTCCTGTAATCCCAGCTACTCGGGAGGCTGAGGCAGGAGAATCACTTGAGCCTGGGAGGCAGAGGTTGCAGTGAGCCGAGATTGCGCCACTGCACTCCAGTCTGGGCAAGAGAATGAGACCTTGTCTCAAAAAAAAAAAAAAAAAGAAAAAAGAAAAGAAAAGAAATAACACAGGGAGATCCCTTGTACTCTTTACTTTTCCCCCAGGGGTAATATCTTGCAAAACTGTTACCAAAAAGGGGTCTCAATCCAGGCCCCCAAGAGAGGGTTCTTGGATATTGTGCAAGAAAGAATTCAAGGCGAATCCATACAGTGAGAGCAAGTTTATGAAGAAAGTGAAAGAATGAAAGAATGGCTATTCCACAGGCAGAGCAGCCCCAGGCCTGCTGATTGGTTATTTTTATGCTTATTTCTTGATTATGTGCTAAGCAAGGGGTGGACTATTCATGAGTTTTCTGGGAAAGGGGTGGGAAATTCCCAGAACTGAGGGTTCCTCCCCTTTTTAGACCATATGGGTAACTTCCAGATGTTGCCATGGCATCAGTAAACTGTCACAGTGCTGGTGGAAGTGGCTTTTAGCAGTGAATGCATTATAATTAGCGTATAATGAGCAGTGAGGATGACCAGAGATCACTCTCATTGCCATCTTGGTTTTGGTGGGATTTGGCCGGCTTCCTTACTGCTACCTGTTTTATCAGCAAGGTCTTTGTGACCTGTGTCTTGTGCTGACCTCCTATATCTCATCCTGTGACTAAGAAAGCCTAACCTCCTGGGAATGCAGCCCAGCAGGTCTCAGCCTCATGTTATCCAGCCCCTATTCAAGGTAAAGCCACTTTGGTTTGAAGGCCTCTGATAAAACTACAGTACAAGCTCACACCAGGATATTGACCTTGGTACAGTCAAAGGACAGAACATTTCCATCACCACAAGATCTACCATGTTGTCCTTCTAATATGGCCACATACACTGCCATGCTTGATGACAGGCTTTAGGACCCAATGAATGAGGCAAAAAAAAAATCCCACTTCTCAGAGCCAGCTGAGCTCAAATAAATGTTTACAAGAGACTGCTCCAACACTTGCGCTTATAGGGCATGGCGTTGACTTTGGGTTTGATATCTGTCTTAATCTGTTTGGGCTGCTGTAACAAAATGCCTTAGCCTATAATATGGTTTGGCTGTGTCCCCAACCCAATTCTTGTCTGGAACTGGACCTCCCACAATTCCCATGTATCATGGGAAGGACCCGGTGGGGCAGGAGGTAATTGAATCATGGGGCTGGGTCTTTCCTGTGCTGCTTTCACGGTAGTGAATAAGTCTCACAACATCTGATGGTTTTATAAGGAGGAGTTTCCCTGCTCAAGCTTACTTCTTGCCTGTGGCGGTGTAAGACGTCCGTTGGTCTTTCATTATGATTGTGAGGCCTCCCCAGCCATATGGAGCTGTGAGTCAATTAAACCTCTTTCCTTCATAAATTACCTAGTTTGGGTATGTCTCTATTAGCAGCGTGAGAACACACTAATACAGCCCGGATGGTTTATAAACAACAGACATTTATTGCTGACAGCTCTGGAGGCTGAAGTCCAAGGTCAAGGCGTGGCAGATTCAGTGTCTGGTGAGGACTCACTCTCTGCTTCCAAGATTGTGCTTTCTTGCTGCATCTTTACATTGTGGAAGGAAGTCTCTTTTATAAAGGCACTAATCCCATTCATAAGGCTGGAGTCCTCATGATTTCACCCCTTCTCAAAGGCTTCAGCTCTCCATACTATCCCATTGCAGATTTGTATTCATCAGGATTCTCTAGAGGGACAGGACTAATAGGATAGATGTGTCTATGAAAGGGAGTTTATTAAAAAGTGTTGACTTACATGATCACAAGGTGAAGCCCCACAAAAGGCCACCTGCAAGCTGAGGAGCAAAACAGCCAGTTCAAGTCCCAAAACCCCAAAAGTAGGGTAGCCAAGGGGGCAGCCTTCAGTCTGTTGCTGAAGGCCTGAAAGTGCCTGGCAAACCACTGGTGTAAGTCCAAGAGTCCAAAAGCTGAAGAACTTGGAGTCTGACGTTTGAGGGCAGGAAGCACCCAGCACTAGAGAAAGATGGTGACCCGAAGACTCAGCCAGTCTAGTCTTTCCACATTCCTCTGCCTACTTTTATTCTGGCTGTACTGGCGGCTGATTAAATTGTGCCCACCCAGATTGAGGGTGGGTCTGCCTTTCTCAGTCCACTGACTCACAGCCATACCCAGAACAATACTTTGCATCCTTCAATCCAATCAAGTTGACACTCACTAATAACTATCACAGGATTCAATTGCAACATGTGCATTTGGGAGAGGACACAGACATTCAGACTGTAGCAATATCACTGCAGGAATGTTCAGCCGCTTCCTTTTCCCTTTCTCAGTCAGAGAACAAGGGGATCTGGAAGGCTGCAGAGCTTGACATGCAAGGTAGCAAAACACCCAGAAGGTACAACACACATTCATGAGCTCCATTACCTTATGGGGCATCAGCCCTGTGGACCTAGAGCTGGTGGTGGTAGGCAGGTTATCATGAAGAGCTTGTCTTCTCTCTTAGGTTCCACAATCAAGTCTTGGCTTCTACTTCTTTGGGTTGTGCAAGATGCAGCAGCGGAAATTAGCTGGGACTAGGGGTGTCCAATGTCTTTGGAGTAAGAGCTCCACTTTTGATGGGGTGGAGGGTGTGGGGACCTCATATGTTCATTTGAATGTGGATCTGTTTGGTGAGTGGGATCTGCAGCAGCAGCAAACACAGAATGTGCCTGAGAAGTCATGGATATGATGGCACCAAACAAAGGGGCTGGCACCAACCATGTACCCTGTACCCACGGATTCATTCTAAAGCCACATTCATGCTGGAGCCGTTGCTCTGGTATGAATCGCTCATGTCTGGGGTATGTGCATTAGGGCTGGCTCTGTCTTCAAGAACATCCCCACTCCACATTTAGATTCTCTATGTATCCCTTGGGCTGCCACCATTCTCCATGTGACAGTTGTCACAGCCTGGACCATGCAATTGCTCAGGTCAGTTCTGGAGAAGTCAAATGAAAGCATTAGCCCTTCACTGCCATTCCTGAGGAAGACATGAATTTTCTTGCAGATTTTCTGATGCTCTAAGAACTTAGAGATGTTCATGAATTCAGCACAGCATTCCTACTGGAGAGGTTGCTTTGTATTCGAAGGACTGCCTCTCAATTCAGTGACATTTTTCTTAGGGTGCATCCTGCATATTTGCAACAGGTCTGGCCCAGAGGGGAACTGGAAAGAAGTCAGGATCCAGAGCAGTAAGGTCTGCAGATGTCTGGGCAGTTTGCTGGAACACAAGTGGGGTCATGTCTGCAAATTCCAGGGAAGAGGTATCCCCCTGGCCAAGCTCAACCAAAGTGCCTGAGCTTGGTCTCTCATGGTTCAGCCCATGCAGACATCCAAGCACTGGTAGAACGGTGAGGATTTTGCCCCCTTTCCACAAATTCCTGGAATTGGGATAATTCTAAAAAATTTTTTTTATCAAACATTGGGGCTTATACTCACCAACCTTTCTTTATTCTGCCTCCCACCCACACACCCTTTCCAGCCTCTGGAATCTATCATATCGCTCTCTATCTCCATGAGGTTTTTTTTGTTTTTTTTTTTTTTTTTTGACAGGATCTTGCTATGTTGCCCAGGCTGGGGGGCAGTGGCACGATCACAGCTCACTGCAACCTTGACCTCTCCAAGGCTTAGGTGATCCTCCCATCATGAGGTCAATTTTTAAAGCTACCACATATGAGTAAAAATAAGAGGCATCTGTCTTGCAGAGTGGGGTGACTGTAGTTAGCAATAATATATTGTATATTTCAAAGTAGCTGGAAGAGGAGATGACAATACAGGAGATTACCAACACAGGGCTGGGCCCAGTGGCCCACACCTGTAATCCCAGCCATTTGGGAGGCTGACATGGGACAATCCCTTAAGCCCAGGAATTCAAGACCAGCCTGAGCAACACAGCAAGACCCTCATCTCTACAAAAATTTTTTTTAAATTAAAATTTAAAATTACAAATTAGCTGGGTGTGGTGGTGCACACCTGCAATTCCAGGTACTCAGGAGGCTGAGGCAAGAGGATCACTTGAGCCCAGGAGGTAGAGGTTGCAGTGAGCTATGATTGAACCACTGTACTCCAGCCTGGGCAACAAAGTGAGACCCTGTCTCAAGAAAAAAAAAGAAAGAAAGAAATTAAAAATACTCCTGGTGATGGATACCCCCAATACGCTGACTTAATCATTATACACCAATAAAAAAATTTTAAAAATTTAAACTTGCTTTTTCAAACATGAAAAACATGTGAACCTTGCACCCTTTTTTGACTTTGTTTCTTGCAACCTTGCAGAGCCCATCTACACATGGCAAAAAAAAATCTCACAATGAGTTCCCACCCACAACCTCAGCAAAGGGTGGGTGTGTCCCCAGAGAACGCCAGCTGATTGGACAGCAGTCTGCAGCAGAAGGTGAAACCCCTAATTTGGAAGGAATTGAAACATGAAAAGATGCTGAGATCACAGTGAAAACAGAGGCAAAGTCCTCTGGGGAAAAAATATTAAAAAGGGGAGATGTTCAAAGAACACAACATTTTAGTTAGGAAGAGTAACTTCAGGAGATCTGTTATACAACATGGGGATGATAGTTAATAACAATGCCTGGTATATTTGGAAATTGCTAAAGGAACACGCTTTAAAGATTTCTACCCTTCCCTCGAATGATAAGTATGAAAGGTGACGGATATATTTCTTGGCTTGATGTAGCAGTTCCACAGTGTGCACATAGCAAAACATCATGTTGTATCCCATAAATATATATCTTTTAAATTTGTTAATTGAAATAATAATAAAGAACAATGGGATTTTTAAAAGAATCAAGTGTATTTGTATATACACATATGTATTTGTAAATTATATTTATGTATACTTACATAAATATATCAGTATAAACACATATGTACATACATACTGACAAATACACATATTTGTATAATGTGTATACATACATATTTGTAAATATGCAGGCATATATGTTTACATAAGCATATAAACATAAGTATTAACATGTACACATATGCTTACAAATACACGTGTATATATGTATATATGTAAACATACATGTGTATTTCTAAATATATAGATCACATAAGTATATATACACATATTTACAAATACCAATATGTCTAAATGTACAAATATATGTATTTGTAAATATATGTATATATACTTATATAAGCATATAAACATACAAGTATATATACACATATGTACATATATACTTAGAAATACACATGTGTAGATATGTACACATACCTATATATTTGTAAGCATATATATATACTTAAATGATCACATAAACATGTGAGTATATATGCACTTATGCACATATATATTTACAAATACACGTGTGTGTCTGTGTATATATATTTGTGTGTACACACACACATATTTGTCAAAATAACCAAATAACCCAAAGGATTACGTGAACCAAAAAGCAATTCAGAAGCCAGGAGATAATTCCAAGCTTCAAGAAGTTCTGACATGGCAAATATGAAAATGAGTTTCAAAGCCACAGAACAAAGGAGGTGATGTTGCCAGAACTTTTACTCAACGCCCCTGAAGGGCTGCTGGGAGAGGGCAGGGCTCAGCCATATTTAAACAAACAATGGTTGATTATTTTCTCAGATCCTCCACAGAATTTCTTTCTTCCAGTCAAAGAGTATAAGTAAAAACCAATACACATCACTCAGGAAAAATATGGGAGCCCCTAAAACAAAGAAAAATCCTTCAAAAAGCCAGAGAGGTGGCCCCCAGACATCCTGTATGACCTGGAGAAGACACCCCAGCAGGGTTGGGAGGGCCCTGGGAACAATGGGAAAAGGTCTTCAGAGCCCTCAAGGGGAATTCCTGACTGTGGAGAGCTCTACACTGCGCTCAGCTCTTCCGGAGTAAGCAGGAAATAAATGCACCACCTTGGAGCCAGAGCGTTTTCCACTTACTTGGACTCACTGTTGTAACTACTCAAAGAGGCTCTACAGGGAGAGAGGTACCAAAGCTGGAGGAAGGCAGAAGATGCAGGAAATACGGGGCATCCATGGAATCCACCTGATATAGCTTGGCCCTGTGCCCCCACCCAAATCTCACCTCCAACTGTCAACTCCATAATCCCCACGTGTAGAGGGAGGGCCCTGGAGGGAGGTAATTGGATCATGATGGCGGTTTCCCCCATGCTGTTCCCATGATAGCGAGGAAGTTCTTATGAGATCTGATGGTTTAAAAGTGGCAGTTTTCTGGCCGGGCGCAGTGGCTCGCGCCTGTCATCCCAGCACTTCGGGAGGTCAAGGCAGGCGGATCACTTGAGGTCAGGAGATCGTGATCAGCCTGGGCAACATGGTGAAACCCCGTCTCTACTAAAAATACAAAAATTAGCTGGGCTTGGTGGTGAGCGCCTGTAGTCCCAGCTACTCAGGATGCTGAGGCAGGAGAATCGCTTGAACCTGGGAGGTGGAGGCTGCAGTGAGCCGAGATCATGCCACTGCACTCCAGCCTGGACACAAGAGTGAAACTCCGTCTCAAGAAAAAAAAAAGTGGTAGTTTTCCCTGTACCCTTTCTTTCCTGCGGCCTTGTGAAGGTGGTGCCCTGCTTCCCCTTTGCCTTCCGCCATGATTGTAAGTTTCCTGAGGTCTCCCCAGCCATGCGGAACTGTGAGTCAATTAACGCTCTTTCCCAGTCTCAGGGAAGTTCTTTATAGCAATGTGAAAACAGAGTAATACACAACCTAAATGCCCATCAATGACAGACTGAATTCAGAACCAGATCATGTCCTTTGTGGGATCATGGATGGAGCTGGATGCCATTATCCTTAGCAAACTAATGCAGGAAAAGAAAAAAAAAAATTCTGCATGCTCTCACTTACAAGTGGGAGCTAAATGATGAGAACCCATGGACACATACAGGGGAACAACGGACACTAGGGCCTTTTGGAGGGTAGAGAGTGGGAGGAGGGAGAGGATCAGGAAAAACAGCTAATGGCTACCAGGCTTAGTACCTGGGTGACAACAGATCCCTATGACACAAGTTCACCCATATAGCAAACCTGCATCTGTACACCTGTACTTAAAATACAAGTTAAGTTATAAAAAAAAATACTGGTCATCAGAAAAACAGGGGAACCAGAGTTAAATAAAAACTAGTGTCAGCCATATAAAACACCATCACCATGCTGCACTAATAATAAAAGGATACCTCCTTTGAGGGTCCATTTTTTATTTTTTTATTTTTTGAGATGGAGTCTCACTCTGTCACCCAGGCTGGAGTGCAGTGGCACAATTTCGGCTCACTGTAGCCTCCACCTCCCGGGTTCAAGAGATTCTCTAGTGAGGGTCTAAAAGGAAGGTGGAACTAAAATTAAAGGTCACAATAGCTTGTAGGAGAGAAATGCAATGGTCAGAGCTAAAACAAGTTATTTCTTTCTTTCTTTGGAAGGACAGTATAAATATTAGCTTTATTTTATTTCCTGTGAATGTTACTATGCATATTAAATTTATTGCCAGTCCATAAAAGAATAAAAATTGAAAATAGCTTTCTCAAAAAAGAAAAAAACTTTAGAAAAGCCCCACTTAGGTATCAGAAAATAGAAATTATCAAAACAAAGAAAATGAACGGTTAATAGAATGTACAAAATTGAACACAAGAAATACATCGTAAAACTGTTATCAACTGTAATAAATATAAATGATCTGAAAATATATCTTAGTAGACATGAACTCTCAGATGAGATTGAAAAAAATCTAGGTCTTTGCTGTTTGCAAGGGTCTGAAGCCCAAAACAGAAAAAGGTCAAGATCAAAGGTATGGAGAAAAAAATAACATAGTAAGTAAATATAACATTTCTGTAGTTTGGTTAACAAGAAGCAGAAAAGAAAGGAAAAAGGCCCAGGAGTTTGAGACCAGCCTGAGCAACACAGTAAGACCTCATCTCTACAGATAATTTTAAAAAATTAGCTGGGCATAATGGCACATACCTGTATAGTCCCAGCTACTTGGGAGGCTGAGGCAGGAGGATCTCTTGAGCCTGGGAGGTCTAGGCTGCAGTAAGCCACGATTACACCACTGTATTCCAGCATGGGCAACAGAGGGAGACTCTGTCTCAAAAAAAAAAGAAAAGAAAAATAAAGAAGGTTGTGGTTAAGTTATAAAAAATTTTGTCAAAAATAATTATAAAACGCTGAACTTCATAAGATTATAAAATAAGATGATAAAAATGCTGACCTTTTTTTCAGCTAGTAGCATAGCATCCAAATTCATAAAGCAACATTTGGGAGAATTATAACACATTATCAAGTCCAGAGTCTCATCTTCTGCAGATCTCTGCCTATGGGGAGCTAGCTTTCAAAAAAATGAGAAAACTTGTATTTATGTGTGTGTATGTGTATGTGTGTGTGCACGCATGTGCGTGCATTTGCAGCTAAACTTAAATTCCTTCCTCTATTTATCTTCCTAAATTAATGTAATATTCTTGAATACCTGCAGCTTGTCCATATCTCCTCAAATTTCTATTTTGAAGCATTAACTCCAAAGGTAGTAGGAGGTGAGGCCTGGGGAAGTGATGAGGTCATGAGCATGGAGCCTCATGAATGGCATCAGTGCCCTCATAAAATGCACCCCAGAGAGCTCCCTCACCCCTTCTACCATTTGAAGACACAGTGAGAAGGTGCCGTCTATGAACCAGGAAGCCCTCACCAGACACTGAACCTGCCACACCTTGGTCTTGGACTTCCAGCCTCCAGAACTGTGAGCAATAAATGCCTGTTGTTTATAAGCCCTGACTATGGTATTCTGTTACAGCAGCCTGAAATGAACTAAGACAGCTTCCCTCTGTGCTTGAGAAGAGGAAGAAGTTAAGTCTAATTATTGTAAAGATTAATATTTCAGATGCAGTATAAAGTGAATAAAGCTTGTGTTTATTTTTACTGATTGACTTTTTGGGCACTCCTTGCAAATCTAAAGGACTTGCTATGCTAAGTAAAGCCTGGGGTTGGGGGAATGGAGAACTGATACTACTCCAAGTTCCATCTTAGTGCTATGAAATATTGATACCTTAGCCACACTACAACACGTGGGATCAATTAAGAAAGATTTTTGCAAGCGTCTGAACAAAGTAGGAGACAGAGGGTTTCTATCATCGATGCATTTTTAGAGAACCATGCGACACGGTTTCAGGGATGACCACCAGGACATTGGAAAAAGAGTTGCATCAATTAAAATGTTTCACCCACCGGCCGCTTTGAAAACGAAAGCTACCAGAGAAAAAAAAATACAGACCCAAATCAAAACCAGATGTATGCAGCTTTGAGGATTTCTCAGCCCTTCGTTTTCTCTCCATTTTATTTCACATGTCTTCTAAAATGGATGCGACTTCTGAAAAGGACTTTGCATAGCAAGGTCCCTCCTTTGTTTGGGAAAACCCAGTTAAATAGGCAAGTAAACAAACTGCCTGATGAGTCAGCGGAGGAAGATTGCAGGATATTGTTTGTTCAAGGAAATGTCTGGAATAAATTAGACAAATTGATTTGTTTCTAAGTAATATCCATGCAGGCAGTAGCTTAAGAGAAATTTATGCACTCCCCACCCCGCCCCAATTCTTCTCTGTCTTGGGCAACCCCACCCAGTGTAAATCTTTAACCCAGTCAGGAAGCCCTAGAATTTTATGCATTTGACACTTTTGTGAGATTTAGCACATCTTGTCTTTCCGTTGTTCTAGAAGACGGCTTGCTGGATGGATAGCAATATATCCACTCTATAAAAATCATTAATCGAATTAGACATCAGCAGAGGACATTTTATGCTCTTTTTTTTTTTTTTTTTTTTTTTATGTTTCTGGGCATGACTACTTATGTAACATTTGTTTTGAAAATCAAGTTAAATGAAAGGATACTGTAGTTTCTACTGGCAGGAAAGGACTTTAGACAAACCCTGAGCGGCACATATTTAGATTCAACTCTGGGGTTTGACACTTAACTGTGTAATTTCAGCTTTCTCACCTGTTAAACCAAGAACAAGAAAGAGGACACACTGGTTTGCTGCGAGGATCCCATGAAAAAAACCATAAGGACATAAAGCACGCAGCTCTCTGAAGAAATGGTTGCTCTTTCAGTTTGTGCAAAAACAAACAAACATGCCAAAGAACCTTCCTTCTAAAATAGTCCTCGTATTATGATCTACCTGATGTGCTTCAATTTTCTTAGCTCTGAGGAAAGTTGACATAATTTATAAGATGTTTTCCTTTAAAAACAAAGTAATCCAATGATACACTCACACAGCTCCATCATTTTAGCTTTGCTATAATAAAAGGCAGCTGTCAGGCAAACAGAAACTTATTTTAATGACATTGCTTTGATGTTATTTTCTTTGTTAGTCAAAGTCCATTGTCCAGGGTAGCCCGATTTTCATGACAATAAAAATATTTTAACGGTACGATAAAGCTGGGAACAAAAGGGAATGCATTATAGAGTTGATGTGGCCTTGTCTCTTGAGGGAAATCCAGTTTAGCCACAACCCTTGTAAATAAGAAACATATCTTGTTTGGGGATGCTAGAAAATTATGACCACCATATTTATTTTACCTCATGTGAACTTCCAACTTGTTCTTCAGTTTATGAAGAACTTAAAAAAAATCACATAGAAAGAAAACAATGATGAAGTACAGACATAGTAAACTTGTGGCCAGAAGCTTTTCTCAGAAGCTTCATCAGAGTTCGCCAAAAGAGATTCTGTTCACCAAATTTAGAAAGGGATCAGTTAATATTCCCAAATTATAGATTAGTTGGTGGTTTTTAAGAATGCTTCAGATGTTAGACGATTTACAGTTATATTCATGAATCTGTGGATGAAATAGTGAGTTTAATTTTACAGGGCGCTATAATAAAACTGAAAAACCTTGGCATTTCTCAAAGCAAAGCATACAAAGGAATAACTATCTGATTGATTCCATTGCTCTTTCATGAGTAAAACTGTTTTGCAAGAAATTCTTCTTTAAAGGGATCTAAGATGATTTTGTTTTCTCCTTTTTTTCTGTCATATTTTAGAAATTGTGATGCGTACTTTCACTCTTTCAGTTATAGGAACTTGGCTCTTAGCTTGATCTGTGTGTTGCTGTTGCTGAGAAGCTACAGAGATGCTGAACTTCCCCATGCCCTGCAGCCAAGGGGTTGCAACAGCCCAGAGGAATTTGTTCTAATCCTGCTTGCTGTTGGAGTCACTGAGCCCTTTCTTTCCCTGGCACCTAGCAATTGCTCTCTCAAGGCGATTTCCATTACCACACTGTCAAATGCACCAGCATCCACTGAAACATAAAGTACATTCCATGGTAGCGTATTAATATATATTGACTTTGGCAGTCCATCTGATTCCATCATCAAATCTAACAGGGAGGAAAAGGAAGAACCAGTTTTCTGATTGCAGACAACAGCAACAAAGTAGCAGGAAGTCAGAGAAAAAGGAACTATTCCTTGGTTACGTTCCCATTTTAGTTTGGTGTTCCAGGAACTCTGAATTTTCTATTTATTGCCTGCATATCCATGAAGTAAGGCACATGTTGAACTGAAGATGAAATATGTGATAGCCTTGAGCCAATGAGTGAATATTGATTCCATTGGAACGCTAAGCATGTGGGAGTTATTTATATCCTACTGCTCAGGTCATCACCAAGATCTGATTGCAAAAATTCAAAATATTGCAACCTCAAGCATAAATGGGCTAAGTTTTGGGGGTTTTCTTTGGAAATGAGCAGCTTATCTCTACTGTGACATGTATTATTGAGTTTATTTGCATATGTGAGATCCTACCAAGGCTCTAAATGCAAACAACGCTGTTTTTATTGAATCTCCCATCACATTAGAGAAGCAAGATGGATATTTGCAAATGATGAATAACTATTTCTTCATTATTATTGTCTGGTGAGCAGAGAACACAGTTAAGTCATTCTTGATTTTTACCAGACCTTTGCCCCAATATATTCTTTTCTCCCTCAGCACAAAACCCTGACTTTGCAACCCTGGCACTCTTCAGAGTCTTTTTTTTCTTTTAGGTTTTAAATTTGTTTTCTAAATTAATTCTTTAAAATTGATATATCATAGCTGCACATACTTCAGAGGTACATGGGATATTTTGATACAGGAATATGATCTGCAATGATCAAATCAGAATAACTGGGGGGCCCAGAACCTCACACATCGATCTTTTCTTTCTGTTGGGAGCATTCGAATTCTTCTTTTCCAGCTGTTTTGAAATATGCGATAAGTTATTGTTAATTCTACTTTCTCTAGTGTACTGTTGGACACTAGAACTTAGTTTTTCTATCTAGCAGAATTTTCTTATGTTACCGTGGCTGCACCCCACCTACATTATGAGATACGTAAATCTCATTCTTTTCAAGGGACTGGATTGGTCTTTCTTCAGCTGGTTTTAATTGGGTGAGCTTACAAACCCTGCTGTAAAATCCAGTCATCCAAGTTACTAGTCAACATACTTAACAATCCAGGAGTGAGGTCGTTTCAGTTTTCCTGGGCTGTTTGTACAGACAGAACCCACAAAGAGGGCTCCATTACAAACTCGATAAGGGATCTAAACTGTCTAGATAGAACCAGGCATTCATTTGCTCATGTGTTTGCCTATAACATACTTAGAAATACCCTGCTTTAATGTACATTTAGACATAAAGACAACAAATAGATTAGTGCTTTGCAGGGGTTGCAGAGAGAGGAGGATGGGGAGTGACTGCTTAACAGGTACAGCTTTGGGGTGATCAAAATGTTCTGAAACCAGATAATGGTGATGGGTGCATGAGGTTGTACAGGCACCCAGTGCTGGTGAATTATACAATTTAAAATGGTTATGATAGTATTACGGGTTGAATTGGAACTCCCGCCAAATTTATATATTAAATTTCCAACCTTCTGTGCCCAAGGATATGACCTTATTTGGAAATATAGTTGTTGTAGATATAACTAAGTTATACTGGAGCATGGTGAGCACCTAATTTAATATGACTGATGTCCTTAGAAAAGTGGGAAACTTGGACACAGAGAAATGCACACCCAGGGAGAACACCATGTGAAGGTGAAGGCAGACACTAGGCTGGGTGGTGATCTGTAAGCCAAGATAGACACCAAGGATTTCCAGCAGGCCCTGGAAGCTGGGAGAGAGGCACGCAACAGATTCCCCTTTACAGCCTCCACAAGGATTCTCCCCCAGAGCCTCTGAAGTGAGCATAATCCTGCTACAACCTTGATTTCAGACATCTGGCCTCTAGAACTGCAAGATAATACATTTCTGTTGTTTTAAGCCACTCAGTTGGTGGCTCTGTGTTATGACATCCCTAGGAAACTAATACAGACAGTAAAACTAACATCATTTCATCATTGATGGATGTGAAAGGGAAGAGTGAATATTGATTCCAGGTATTTGACGAGAGAATTGGAAAGGGTAGAAGGGAGACATTTTCAAAGGTAGGCCAAGAGTTTAGTTCTTGACATGCTGACTTGGAGATGTCCACGAACAAGGATATAATTGATATGTCCACTAAGCACCCAATTGGAGGTGTTGAAGTGGGTGGTTGAATATATGCAAGTCTGGAGTTTGGCAGAGGAATCAAAGTTAATGATATAAATTTGAGGGTTGTTGGCCAATGAAGATATTTAAAGACATGAGATTACATAGTTCCCCTAAGGAGTAGCAAAGATAGAAAAGAATAGGCTGAGCCTGGGACTCTTCAAGAGTAGGATGACATTGAGAAGATTTGGAAGATAAGACTGAAGGTGTGTAAATTGTGTTAGTAGAAAAGCAAGAAGAGTCACTGTCCTGAAATCAAATGAACACAAGACCAAAAAAGAGTGAGGGATCCAATGTGTGGGGTAATGTATTATCCCCATTTGCCTGAGACTAATGGGGTTCCCAGGACACAGGACTAAAGCCGGGACAGTTATAGGTATACCAGCATGGGTGATCCTCCAACCAGTGCATCCACGGTCACTTAGAGGTTTCTCAAGTAAGATGCAGTGTAAGAACAGATCACTGACTTTTTCCAACATAGAGTTACTGGGTGTACTTGACTTCAGTAAATGATCTCATGCAACAGAGATATCATACAGACAGGACTTCAATCTCCGCAGTAGGCAGGATGTCTTAGTCAATTTTGTACTGCTATCACAGAGTATCTGAGATGGAGGTAATGTGGAAAAAATAGATATTTATTTCCTACAATTCTGAAGGCTGGGAAGTCCAAGGGTGAGGGGGTTGTGTCTGGTGAAGGCATTCTTGCTATGTCATCCCATGGTGGAAAGCATAAGAAAAAGAGAACAGGCACAGGCAGGGGGAAAGAGAAAGAGAGAGAGAGAGAGAGAGAGAGAGAGAGAGAGAAAGAGAGACAGAGAGAGACACACAGAGAGAGAGAGCACTAAATGCAGTTTTATAACCAGCTAACAAGCCCATTCTGGAGATAACTAACTCCCTTCCGCCATAATGACAATCCATTTATGAAGGCAGAGCCCTCAAGACCTAATTGTCTCCTATTGTGCCCAACCTCCCAACACTATTGCACTGGGGATGAAGTTTCCAACGCACAAATCTAAGGGGATGGATTCAAACAATAGAACAGGAATTTATAATTTATAAACCACTTTCACACGCAAAATTATGTATCCTTCACTTGAAAGCTGAGGAGGTGTAAAAAAATTAGAGAATAAATAAGCTGTCACTTTTATTTTGCAGATTTTTTTTTGCATCTCTCAAAAGTAGAGAAATTGAATTTTTTGTGGTGTCTTTTCTTAAACAAACTGAGGATTAAGAATATTAGTAATAGAGACATTTACACAGGACTGACAACATGTGAGACTCCTCTTCCTAAGTACATTGTGCATATCTATTCAGAATACATTATCTATTTTCTACTATCTTCATTTTGCTGATACTCACACAGAGGGAAAAGAACTTGGCGCCAGAGACGCAGATGACAAGTGAGCCGAACTAGACATGAATATGGATGTCTTTAGCTCACACTCCTAAAAGTGACAACATCACCCTATCCTAGGCTTGCTTTTACTGACAGCACTGGTGCACCTTGGTTTCTGTTGTGCATGTGCAAAAAAAAAAGTCCACAATTCTGAAAGCAAATAGTAAACATATTTACTGCAAGTGTAAATATAAAATTCTTCTGAAAGCAAATAGTAAACAGATCCTGCAAGTATAAATATTATGACAGACGCTTATGTCCTGAAATAAATAATAGATTGTGTTCTAGGTTCCCTAGATTAAGCCTGCCACTCTGTCATTCACATTTTTATCCCAGGAAATTCTTTCACAATATAATTCATCATAGTACCATCAGACTCCTTCAATTGCAACCTCACTGAGCACAATGCACTGGATATATATTATATTTAAAGAAAAGGCAAGAGTACATTTGGATTTATATCCAAGAGTTGCATACCTATGGATTCAACCAACTGCCAATGAAAATATTTGAAAAAATATCACATCCACATTGAACATGTACAAGCTTTTTTGTGTCATTATTCTCCAAACAATACAGTATAATAACTATTTGTATAGCATTTTCACTGTTTTCAGTATTTTAAGTAATTTAGAGATAATTCAAAGTATATGGGAGGATGTGCATAGGTTATATGCAAATACTACATCATTTTATGTAAGGGACTTGATCATCTGTGGATTTTGGTATCTACAGGAGGTCCTGGAACCAGTCCTTCATGGATACCTAGAGACGACTGTATATATCCTGCCACCAACAAAATATAGCACTATAGTTCTATCGTGCTCAAGGATAAGAATCTCCTAGTTTTATTTATAATCAATAGACAATAAAAGAGCAAATTTATGTGTGGCCTTTTCCACCCTTAGCTATTTTTCCTTTCTAATTAATCTTTAACATTTTGAAGGCAAGATTGTATGATTTTCAAGAAATAAACACATTTAAAACTTTGAACCACTTGAGAAGTCATTAATATAGATTTTTATTTCACAATGGTAAGACAGAACCACTGAAACAATTTCAAACTTTTCCTTTGTAGTGAGTTTTACATTTTCTGAAGCACTTTTATTATATTTTATCCTGTAAACCTGGTGGCATCCTTCTTGGAAAGTTGAGGATACGAAATCACAGAGAAACTCATAAACTTGCTCAAGATCATTCATACTGCCAGTCTGCAAACTCCACCTCTAATATCTGAATGTGTTGAAAGAAGGGACAGTGCCTATTTCAGTCTCAGGCTCTCATAGAATGTTGGCTTATGAAGTATAATAGTTAGTTATTGCTGTCTAACAAATCATCATCTACTTAGAAGCTTATAAAACATACGTCTTTTAACTCACAGTGTCTGTGAGTTGGTAAAATTGGTACAATTCAAATGGGGTATGTCCTGGGGCTGGGGTTTCATCTGAAGACTGAAATGGGGCAAAATCCACTTTCAAGGTAATTCATGTGGTTGTTGGCAAGATTCAGATTCTCATAGGTTTTTGGACCAAGAATCTCCATTCCTAGAGGCTGCCTTTAATTCCTCATCATGTTGACTTCTTCATAGGGCAGCTCACAACATGGCAGCTTGTTTACCATACCCAGCAAGGGAAAGAGTCAACACAGAGAGGCTGCTAGGAAGATGAAACTCACAATCTCCTGTAGTGTAATCACAGAGGGGACACCCCATTGCCTTTGTCATATCAGATTGATTAGAAGCAAGTCATGGATCTCACAGACACTCAAGGAGAGGTGATTATATAATAGTATAAATATCAGGACATGAGCATTATTGGAGCCATCTAAGAGTCAGTCTGGCCCCTGGAGGAGCCATAATGAATGTTTTCTGAAGAAAACAAACAAATCAAAACAATTATTGCTAATTGAAAAACTGAGACTGAACCTGGCTTCCTGAATTGGAGGTTAGAGTTCTTCCAACATCAGCTTCTGTGCTGACAGCAAGGTATCAGAAGAGAAACAGACCCCAGTGGACAGCTTGAGGAAGTGGGGTTAGAGGACAAAAGTACACAATGCAAGGTGGGTGCACACAGCACTCAACCTTGACTATCCCTCTGTCATTTTTAGACCATGCTGGCATGCCTTCTAACCCAACCTGGGCCATTGTTTTACAACCCCTAATATAAAATTAGCCATGATGTTCTTCAGTTCAACACTTGGCTTTAAAAATATCTGGGATTATTGTTTTCTACGTCATAGAAAAACAGAACTTGTGGGGCTTCTTTCCCCCAGCTTTTGTTATATTGTAAACAGCAAACTCAGAAGGATTCAGTAGGACCCACACCCTTCTTGAGCCCCAAGCTAAGGGCAAAGTGACATCCAAGTCAGAAATAGACTTGAAATGTCAGATCCACTTTAGATGTTATTTATTCAGCTGGAGAATAAATATTGCTTCGGTGAACTTCAAAAACAATGGGGATTAAAACCTTCCATACCCTTGAAATAAGTTAATTGACCTCTATTTTTCAAACCAGATAGAAACAGAAGTCAAGAGCAAACTCTGAAAACTAAATTATGGATTAACGATTTTAGCAAACATCTGAACAATGTTACTCCCAACTAACTTGCCTTTTTAGAAACTCTTTTAAACGTATATATCCCTACTGTAATTTTAAAAACCTTGACTGAAAAATATTTTCTTTTCTTTTTTTTTTTTTTGAGACGGAGTCTTGCTCTGCCGCCCAGGCTGGAGTGCCGTGGCTGGATCTCAGCTCACTGCAAGCTCCGCCTCCCGGGTTCACGCCATTCTCCTGTCTCAGCCTCCCGAGTAGCTGGGACTACCGGCGCCCGCCTCGTTGTCCGGCTCGTTTTTTGTATTTTTTAGTAGAGACGGGGTTTCACCGTGTTAGCCAGGATGGTCTCGATCTCCTGACCTCGTGATCCGCCCGTCTCGGCCTCCCAAAGTGCTGGGATTACAGGCTTGAGCCACCGCGCCCGGCCGAAAAATATTTTCTTTAGACTAAGGTTTCTCAACAAGAGAAACAAGATATTTGGGACCAGATGATTCTGTGGTGGGGCTGTCCTATGCACTGTAGGGTGTTGACCAACATCCCTGGGATCCACCCACTAGATGCCAGGAACACCCCTTCACTAACTGAGACAAGTGAAAATGTCCCCAGATATTACCTGGTGTTCCCTGGGGAGAAAATTTCCATTTGAAATCCACTGTCATAGATAGATAAATGGTAGATATAGCCAGATAGATATAGATAGATGATAGATAGATATAGATAATTGATAGATATAGATGCCAGAGAGTAGATAGATAGATAGATAATAATGATGATAGATAGTGGATAGATAATAGATGGATAGGTATATAGATGATAAACAGACAGAAATAGATACATGGAAATATAGATTATAGATAGATAGATAGATATAAATGATAGATGGATAGATGTTAGACAGGTAGACAGATACATAGATGATGGATAGATAGATGGATAGGTATAAAGAGGTGATGTATGAATAGATGATCGATACATAGATGATAGAGTGATAGATGATAAATATGATAGATGACACATAGATGACAGATAAATAGGTTATAGATATGATAGATTATAGATAGATAAATATGTTAGATGATAGAGATGATGATAGATGACAGATAAATAGGTGATAGATATGATAGATAATAGATATGTAGATGATAGACATGATAGATGATAGATATGATAGCTGATAGATATGATAAATATGATTGATGGTAGATAGATGTGATAGATGATAAATATATAGATAGATAGATGTGATAGTTGACAGATAGATATGATAGATGTTAGATGTGATGGATGACAGATAGATAGATAGATAGATAGATAGATAGATAGATAGATAGATAGATAGATAGATAGATAGATAGATGAAGAATCTCATGGTCAGGCAGTGTTTCTCAGCCTTAGCCCTATTGAAATTTTGGCTGGATATTTCTCTGTGGTGGGGCCATTTTGTTCATTGTAGGATGTTGAACAGCATCCCAGGCCTCCATCCACTAGATGCCAGTAGGACCACCCAGTTGTGACAGCCAAAAAGTTTCCAGACATTCCCCAATGTCCTCTAGAGGTGTCTTAGAGAATAGATAGAAGACTATTCAGAAGAACAACATCCCCACCATTTTTTAGATACTAAGATCCAGGTCACACTGCCTAACATCATTCTTTCTGGTTAGAACATTACAGCCACATCATCACCAGTCCCTGGTGTTGACATTTGTTAAAAATGTGGGACTTGGTTTCACTAGGCAGAAATCAATATTGCCACATCATTCCAGAAGTCCTATGGGGGCTGTGTTTTCTTTCAGCTCCCCCAGTGTGTACCTGAGCAGGAAAGATCTTTCTTTTGAACACATCGGTTGGAATGTCCCTGTGTGCTGTCCTCTTGCTCCTCTTGCTGAAGAAGCTGAGACTGGGTCACTGGCATCTTTTCCTACCTGGTTCTCACATTAGCCTGCAACTGAGGTGGCTGAAGCTCCATCCTTGTGGTCTCATGCTGTTTCTACCATCTCTGAAGTCTGCAGGTGCCTTCAGAGCCACACCACCTTCAGTTGGCCTCCTCATTGCTGATGGTTGTGGTCTGCACCTTAGCTGATGTTGGCCAGTCTCCAAGACTGTTCCAAAATCTTTTGCTACCTCCTCAGCTCAGTTATCACTCTGCTATCTTAATCCTACTGCTATGGTCTCAATGCATCCCCCAAAATTCATATGTTTAAATGTAATGAACTATGTGATAATATGAAGTAGTGGAGCCTTTAGGAGGTGATTAAGTCATGAGGGTGGAGCCCTTCCACACATGGGATTTAGTGTCTTATTCAAGTGCTAACTCTTTGCCCTTCTACATTCTGTCATGTGAGAGCACAGCATGAAGGTACAAGCCCTCACCAGACACCAACTCCACCATGCCTTGGTCTTGGGCTTTTCAGCCTCCAGAACTGTGAGAAAATAAATATCTGCTCTTTATACATTACCCAGTCTCAGGTATCTTGTTATAATTGGACAAACAGACTGAGATATCTACTGCTGTCCTTATTGGGAGCAGACAACTTCTGAACCTTTTCTCATCTTTGCCAAAAGTCATGGTGAACTCCTGGCTCCCTCAATGCCACTTCCCCAATGCTGTGTTAGAGGATGTTTGTAGGATGTGCCTTGGGTTGCCAATTTTAGCTAGCCTTGCTGTGCTCTTAGATCAAGATGCATGGGGTTGCATAAAGAACCTATTTGTTTCCTTAGGATGGCTATTACCAAAAAGTCAAAAGATAACAAACATTGGTGAGGATGTGGAGAAAAGGAAACCTTTGTACACTATTGGTGGGAACATAGACTGGTACAGTCATTATGGAAAACAGTATGAAGGTTTCAAAAGAATTAAAAATTGAACTACTATATGACCCAGCAATCCCTCTTCTGGGCATATACCCAAAAGAAATGAAACCACCACCTTGTGAAGATACCTGTACTCCCAATTTTATCGCAGTATTATTCACCAAAGCTGAGATGTGGAAACATCCTGTTTGTTGACAGAAGGATGGATACAGAAATGTAGTAAATATATACAATTAAATATTACTCAGTCTGAAAAAACAAGATCTCAACATTTGCTCAACATGGATAAAACTGGGGGACATTATGTTAAGTGAAATAAGCCAGAGACAGAAAGCAAAATACTGCATGATCTCAGTTATATGTGGAATCTAAAAATAAAAAATTCAAATGTAGATAGATACATTTGTTCTCTATCAAAACAGTGGTTACCAGGGAGGGTGTTGAGGGAAGGAGGAAATAGGGAGATGAGGTTAGAGCAGCCGTCTCCAACCTTTTTGGCACCAGGGACGGGTTTCATGCAAGACAATGTTACCACAGACCGGGAGCAGGGTCGGGGTGGGGAGGATGGTTTCTCGATGACTCAAGCTCATTACATTTATTGTGCACTTTGTTTTGATTATGATTACATTGTAATATATAATGAAATAATTCTACAACTCACCATCATGTAGAATCAGCAGGAACCCTCAGCTTGTTTTCCTGCAACCAGACAGTCCCATCTGGGGGTGATGGGACAGAATGACAGATCATCAGGCATTAGATTCTCATAAGGAGTGCACAACCTAGATCCCTCGCATGCACAGTTAACAATAGGGTTCACACAAAATCTAATGCTGCCACTGATCTGAAAGAAGGCAGAGCTCAGACAGTAATGTGTGCCACGGAGAGTGTCTGTAAAAAAGATGAAGCTTCTCTGGGTTGCCCGTTGCTCACCTCCTGCTGTGCGGGCTGGTTCCTACCAGGCCAAGGATCAGTACTGGTCCCTGGCCTGGGGGTTGATGACTTCTGGGTTAGAAGATACAAAATAGCAGACATATAGGATAACCAAGTCTAGAGGGCTGATGTTCTACGTGAAAACTACAGGGAATAACATTGTAGTGTATTTGGGATTCTTGCTAAAGGAGTAGGTTTTAGCTGCTCTTGCCAAAAACAACAACAAAAAATGGGTAACTATGTGCCATGATGGATAAGCTAATTTGCTTCACTATAGTAACATAGTAACCTTTTTATCATCTAAATGCATCTCATAACATCAGGCTGTACACCTAAATATACAGAATAAATTTATTATTTTTTTAAAAAGAGTAAATAAGAAAGGGAAGAATATACTCTGTTGTTTTTCAAGCCTTTTGCACTAGGCAGGTCCTTTGGAAGAAAATTACATAACTAATTGCTATTGCAATTAAGTTCAATTTGTAAAACCTACCAGAGAGAGAATCATTGCAAAGACTGACACAAAGCAGGTACCCAGTAAATGTGTGTGTAAAATCAACAGTAAACAAGGAAGAATTTTTTTCTAACTCCAAAGGAATTAGAAGCTCAGCTGTGCCTATCTATGTAGGGAAAGCCCCAGAGATTTAGCTATGAAAGCAAAGACAACATCAACAGAAATTCATCCTTTCCAAGTTTGCCTGGAGCTGTGTAATGACAGGATATTACCTGATTGCTTGAGGAATTATTGCCCCTATCAGTTGATGAGATGCCCAGGGAAAAATGACAGAACAGCAGGGTTGAAATGCTCTAATTACTAAGAGAATGGGCATCATGATAAGACATAAACCAGAATGTTACACACATGGACCTAAGTAAACCACGGAGTCCTCATTCAAGACAGAAGTCTTCATCTTTTCATAAATACAAAGGTAAGATGAGATTTCTTGCCCAAATTTGCCAAATAACTCCCTCATGTTCCTTCCTTCATTGGACATGGAGGCTTGGTAGACAATAACGAAAATTTTATTCCTCAAGTGACCCCAGAATTATACAATGCCTACAAATGCAGCCCCAAATAGCACATTTTTGTTTTTTGATGATCTTTTCTTAAGAGTCTCATGGTACGGTCTATGAACAAAGCTGTTAGCAAGGATATAAAAAAATACACCTGGTTTTGTGATTTTTACATTGATACATCCCCAAACTACAGGAGTCTTGCAATTTGTCACCCACATTGTGGGTGATTAAAGGGGGGTGTGGTGTTTTTAATTTTATGAGCATTGATGTAAATTAGAACTGTCTGAGGAAAGCCAGGACAAAGCCACCCTACCAAGAGTAGGAAAGAAAATGAAACAAATTGTGTTCTATCTGTCACCTGGGATTTTATTCCATCATGAAAAGGAATGAAGTCTTGACACATGGTATAACATGGAAGAACCTCAAAAACACTACGAGAAGTGAGAGGAGCCAGCCACAAAAGACCCCATAGTACATGATTGCGTTTATTTACATGAAATATCCAGAATCACTAAATCTCAAAGCCCAGAAAGCAGAGTGGCAGTTACACGCAGGGCTTGGGAGCAGAGGGAGTGTAGAACGACTGCTTAGTGGGTATGGGGTTTCCTTTTGGGGTGATGACGAAATTCTGAAACTAGATAGTGGTGGTGGTTGCACAATATTGCAAGTGTAATAAACAGTGCTGAATTGTACACTTTATTCTGTTTTTTTTTTTTTCTGAAACAGAGTCTCACTCTATTGCCCAGGCTGGAGTGCAGTGGCATGATCTCGGCTCACTGCAACCTCCGCCTCCTGGGTTCAAGCGATCCTCTTGTCTCAGCCCTCTGAGTAGCTGGGATTACAGGTGCCCACCACCATGCCTGGCTAATTTTTGTAATTTTAGTAGAGATGGGGTTTCACCATGTTGCTCAGGCTGGTCTCGAACTCCTGGCCTCAAGTGATCCACCTGCCTCGGCCTCCCAAAGTGCTGGGATTACAGGCATGAGGCACCACACCTGGACAATTGTGTATTTTAAAAGAGTTCATGTTGTGTCATGTTAATTTAATACGAATAAAAGGGAAATGAAACAATGGTGAGCACGTCCTGTGTGCCGTGATGAGTTCCTAGACACAAAATCCCATTTGTGTATCCCAATCATCTTTATTCTACAGGGTTGTCATGAAGAGTTTTGGCTGATAATGATTGTCGTAACTTATCACCAGGGCTCTATTCAGCTTCTGTCTCCAGGGGATTTCTGTGTGCATCCCAAAGTGATTTCCCCTCATCCAGAAACATCCCCAGTCAACACTGTCCCACGGCAGAGCAACCTTATCCATCTGTAAATGCCACAGCCAGCCCACAAGAATGCCAGTTACTTCCTTTCTGCCATATTGAGCTCAGCTTTTTAGAGATTCTGCAGACCCTGGAGGGTGGCCTTGATGCAGGGTAGATGAACCCCAAATTGTGGTTTAGCTCAGGAAAAGTTTTTGGCTTCACATAGGAAAGAATTCAAGAGTGAGCAGATGGTGCAAGAAATCATAGTTATTGAGGTGGCAGTGTTACAGCTCCGGCTACAGTGTTACAGCTCCAGTTGCAGTGTTACGTCTCCAGCTACAGTGTTACAGCTTGGCTACAATGTCATAGTTCCATGACTGCTCCTGCAGAATGGGGTTACCCCATAGGCAGTGGGCTGAGAGTAACAGCTCAGAGGCAGTTCTGCAGTCATATTTTTATGCAGTTTTAATTACATGCAAATCAAGGAGTGGATTATACAGAAATTTATATACAAGGGTGGTAACTTTTGAGTCACCAGGTCTTTGCCATAGAAAGGTGTGGTAACTCCTGAGTGTTGCCATGGCAATGGTGAACTGACATGGCCTGCGGGTGGGTGTGTTTCATGGGGAGGTGCTTCTGTTCCTTCCCTGTTTTAGCTAGTTCTCAGTTTGGTCTGGTGTGAGTCCTGCCTCCAGACTCGAGTCCTGCCTCACATAGTAGTCTTTCAGGACACACGTACTCTTTCCAATTGAACTGACAAGGAAATCCTGACACAGAGCAAAAATTACAAAGTTTGAATGGAATCCTAATAGGAGACATCCCATCCTAATTGATTATTGTAGCATTGCTTTGTAGGAAATGAGATGTTGGGAGGTAGAGGTTGGATATTCCCTTGCTCATCAACTTTGCCAATCAAGTGGATTGGCCCGTGATCTTAGGAGGGAAAAGATGGAAGTAAACTTTTCCGCTGTGAGATATGTGTGTGTGTCATTTTGTTAGGCATGGAGATCAATGGTTTATGGCAGCGGTCCCAAGTTTTTTTTGACACCAGGAGTCGAATTCATGGAAGACAATTTTTCCATGGACCAGGGGGTGGTGGGGGATTGTTTCAGGATGATTTAAGCACATTACATTTATTGTGCACCTGATTTCTATGATTATTACATTGCAATATAGAATAAAATAATTATACAACTCACCATAATGTAGAATCAGTGGGAGCCCTGAGCTTGTTTTCCTGCAACTAGAGGTCCTATCTGGGGGTGATGGGAGACAGTGACAGATCATCAGGCATTAGATTCTCACAAGGAGCACACAATCTACATCTCTTGCATGGGCAGTTCACGGTAGGGTTCACATTCCTATGAGAATCTAATGCCACTGTTGATCTGACAGGAGGCAGAGCTCAGGCAGTCATGCAAGCTATGGGGAGCATCTGTAAATACAGTAAGGCTTTGCTCACTTGCCCACCACTTACCTACTGCTCTGTGGTCCGGTTTCTAACAGGCCATGACCAATGCTGGTTCATGGCCTAGGCATTGGGGACTCCTGGTTTATGGCATTCACAGAGTTGCAAGGACTCAGCCCTGCAGCTGACTCAAGGACAGCAAGGAGAAAGTCACTCACTCTCCTCTATTTGCCAGACCCTTGTCATTAAGCTCAAAAGAAAGGCTGCCCTGGAAAGAGGGTCTGATTGGAGCGGAGTTGCCATTCTCAGAGAAAGTGGTCCTCCCTGGACTGCTGCCATCTTTTGCAAGCACATCTCCATGGCACTTTGGAAATGGAAGAGGCACCTCTCTCTTACATTAGCTGCAATTCTGGATGTCCACAGAAAACACAGACCTTTGTACAAAAGGCAGAAATGATCTTATGGAGCTCAAGCAATCATTTTTTCCCTGAATATTTCGTTTTCTTGGCCAAACCTTATATATATATGTGTGTGTGTGTGTATATATATATATATGCGTATATGTGTGTGTATATATATATATTTTTTTGCAGTGACACATCTTCAGTGTCAAAGCAGTACCAGCATATTCTCCTCACGGAATATTTGGAGAAAAGCCAATTTCTGTTCAAGGAACAGCTGCAACCAAGGACGTGACATGGCTTGCCGTCAATGCTTACCAGATGCTATGATACAGCATCTATGTTTCTGTCATGTGATACAGAAAATATCCACAGACTCCTTTAAAAATAGAAATTCATGGGTTTAAGGTTATGCCTGTTAGAAGCGGTAGAAGTGTGGACATGTTAGTTCACAGGTGTTAGAATAATTCTGGCAACGTGTTCATATTGATGCTATCAGGGCTCATTAAAATTTGCTAGCGCACCTATAAACACACTGAAATATCCAACAAGATTAGGATAGTCTGTAGTTTACAGGCATCATTCTGATAGTTTCACAACATTTAACCAATGGCAACATGTGTGCAGGAACATGCATGGAAGACATGTTCAAATGCTAATTGAAAGATTTTTCTTCCACAGAATTATATAATAGATAAGAAAGTGGCTTCCCTAAGAAGGGAAGAGGTTACAGGAAGGCAAGAAAAAACAGAAACTGGGAGAAGGAGGGAAGAAGCAAATTCATTTGATTTATAAGGCTTTAAAGCAAAATAATTGTCAAGTCATATAATTGGCTAGAGAGATTGGGTCTTGCCGGTGATTATTTAGGACCTGTCTTTGTGTGAATCACCTGTTTTCCTGCCAAAGATGAAGATGAAACATTTCCATGAGCAGGCAATTCAGCCTGAGTGTGTCTACTGTTATTTTCAGATGAGGAGACTCCATGTGCATGGTTGCAGCAGGCATTCTTGGGAGCTCATGAGCTGAATTTCAGGAAAAGCCCAAGAAGATTCCACATTTCCCTCAGGATATCCTCAGGAAAATGTCCACAGGCCTGGAAACACTTAGCCATCACTTGCTTACTTGAGAGAAGTCAAAAAGGATTATGGAAACAGATTGGAATGTTGAACCACATTTATAAATGTTCCTAAGCTGCTTCTATTAACCAAAAAAGATGCTGAATAAACAGAAAAAAAAAAAAAAGATCAGCCTGGGAAATATCACTAGGACTGGCCCCCCCAAAAGAGGAAAAGTACTGTGAATATTTAGTGGAAGAGGGAATGGTAGATATTGACAACCACGGGAGTGAAGAAGATAGCTTGTCAAAGGGAAGTGTTAGAAAATTAACTTTCTTAGAGGGCTGAAATAAAACATGTGAAAAAGAAAAGAAAAAAAGTAAGTCCTTAATCCATTTTATTTTGATTGTTGTATATGGTAAGAGATAGGGGTCTAGTTTTATTCTTCCATATGTGGATATCCAGTTTTCCCAACACCATTTATTGAAGGGACTGTCTTTTCCTCAAGGTATGTTTGCGACACCTTTGTCACAAATGAGTTCGCTTTAGATCTGTGGATTTATTTCTGGGTGCTCTAGTCTGTTCCATTGGTCTATGTGTCTGGTTTAATGTCAGTACCATGCTGTTTTGGTTACTATAGCTCTGTAGGAAATTGTGAAGTACTCCATAAATACATTAAAAAAAAATCAAACCGAGAACTCTTATCAGTTATGATATCATTAGGTAGAGGTAAAATGTGTTCATTCATGAAGCAAAGACACTGTTTGAGCACCTGGTATATGCCGGTCAATGTGCTAGGTGTGGGCCGAGTATAGTGAGAATGGAAATGTGTGAAGAAGGAAAGAAAGAGAGCGTGAATTCTTTGACACTATGGGAGAGCACAATGATCTTGTCTGCTTGGAAATAGGAGACAGCTTTAAGGTGTAATATTGAGTCATTCTTTTGGACAGAATTCTGCAAAGGTGGTAGGCCAGATATCCTTCTTGGTTCTACCCTCCTCATTCATGGGAACTTTTTAAATTATGATTTTTGAGTATGGGTAACTCCAGCTGTTACCAAGACTATCAGGAAAAGGGAAAGAATAGGGAATCTGGTGAAGACAACGAGAAAGTTATAAGATTGGAAGCTATGAATTCATGCCTGCACAGACATGAAGGCAGAAAATTGGGTTAAAGATGAATAGAAGCAACTATCCAGGTGTAAGAAAAACCAGGTTAAACGAGATGACATTGATGCCACGATGTTGGCCAAGCCACGAGTGGAGACTATTTCCCTGAGGTCACAGAAGGATATCTTGTTATTAATGTGTGTCCTCTACATTGGGGACTTCTTAGGATAACAATGGATTCCTCCTCTTTTTGGCTCAGAGAAATTTCACTAATCCTTTTCTTGTGAACTTTCATGATTTTACAGAAATATCTCAGGCTGTAGCCAAGGGTACTGCAACTCTTTGGATGCAATTAGATTTGGGTCAATTAGGAAACAAAATGCTGTAATTACCTCATATTCTGAGGTTACTCAAGTTGCCCAAAGTGACACAATAGAGATAAATTTGGAAGTCTATCCAGAGCAAATGTCTGGCTGAGATACTTTCTCAGGGAAGCCGAGAGGGCCCTACCCAATGGGAGTCTAAGCTCCCCATCCCAACCCCAGGAGCTCTACATGGACTCAATCAAGTGAAGGGTTCTCAAATGTCAGACGAGGTGCTTCCAAGCCAAGTCTCCAGTGGAGGAAGAAAGTGCACATGGAAGAAAACCTTTCTATTAGGAGAAAGGTCAGATACTGATTCCTAAAAGCCTCAAATCACATTCACTCCTCTTGTCTTTCTGATGCCTCTGCTTCAACCTAACTATGAGTGAGGTAAGAATTTTCCTGAATCGCAAGTATACCTAGCAATTTCCCAGAGAGCAAAAAGCATAATTTCTACTCTCCCCAATCAGAGGAGTATAAAGCAATTTTATTTAGATGTCGTTCCTGTGGCCTGGGTCCCAGAGAATTCTAAAGGTGTGGATCCTTCCCACCATTGTTAGGGAGAGGATATTTGGTGGACGTATACTAGAACTCACAACAATTCAGGCATTGTTTCTTTACAATGCTGAGCTATATATTCCAATATATATTCTTTCCCAAATGCGTTGGTTTAAATATAGCTGTTTGTCTGATACATGGAAATCTGCTTAAGCTAAATAACAGACTCGTCTCTTCCTTGACAGGGAGCTCTTATTTCCTGCACACACTGGGAAGGTCATTGTTTCCCTCACTCTTGCTCCTGAATGACATCCTTCAGCCCATGCAGTAGCATCAGTGGTAGGAAATTTATGGAGGTACCTGCTTATTAGATGTGCTGTGATATCATCAACTGGATTCATACAAATGGTCAGATGGCAAAGAGAATGTGAGCCTACACGACTGTTCCTGAAGTGTCAAAGAGAGCCCAAGACACACCTCTGTGTACCTGGCTATTGAGCCTCTGGCCTAAACAAAGCAGGGATATGAGCTTGAGTTTCCACAATGCTTTTCTTATACCTGGGATCTCTAGGATTGACCTAGAATCCTTTGAAATCATTCATAATGCACCCCTCAGAGTGTTGAACCCAAATGAAATCTGGGCATGGGGAAGCTCTGATTGACTACACACCAAAGCACATTTCCATAGTAGGAATAGATAGATAGAGATGATGGATAGATAAATAGATAGATAACACATGAATAGATAGATGGGCAATAGATTGTATATAGATAGATAATGGATAAATAGATGGGTGATAGATGATAAATAGATGATGGATAAATAGATGATGGATAGATAGATGAATAGATAGATGTAGATGGATAGATGGGAGATAGATAGATAGATAGACAGACAGATGATAGATAAATGACAGATTTCTACTGTGAGGTTCTGGCTCTCAGTGGTTCCCCCAGATCCCTCTGTTTATGACTCTGTCTTCCAGCACAGTTAATCTGTCAAATGTCAATTCCAGGAGCATTTTACCAGAAAGTTTCCCACCCTATCAGCAAAGCATGAGCCCTTCCCCTACGAGGCTACACTGCTGCTAGTAGCAGGGCTGGCTGGGCCCACACAGGTGTACACACTCAGGGAGCATTACTCACCCCATAGCCTACACAGAAGAAATCAGTGAGGAACAAATTGTTTCCCATGTCCCTTCTGCCATCTTGGCAAAAATAAATGCTGAAGAATATAAAACGCTGCCTACACATGTACCCATGAGCTTCCTCTGGGTCCTGGGGATGGGAAGTGGGAGCTGTACCTTAACGACCATAGTAGGATCCTCTGGCCAACCTCTTCAGCTGGCCGATGTCCAGTCGCTTCCTTTGGAGGCCTATCACGCAACCATTTTGCAGATTGTATGATCCATTTGACCCAGGAATAGATAAGTGAAGGGTTAGACACCTGGAGATGGTCTCTTAGCTCAGAATGCTCAACAAAGTGTGATAGCCTGGGGGGCTTAGACCACAATTATTTCTCACAGTTCTGAAGGCTGGAGGTCGAAGACCAAGGCATGGCTGATTCAGTGTCTGGTGAGGACTTGGTTCTTGGTTCACAGACAGTGCCTCCTTGCTGGATCCTCACATGGTGGAGAGGGTGAGATGGACAGAGTGAGGGAGGAAGGAATGGAGGGAGAGAAAGATATATACAGAGAGATAGAGAGAGAGTGAACTCCCCAGAGTATCTTCTTATAAGGACACTAATCCTATCGGATCAGGTCTCCATCCTTATGACATCGGTATTAGTCTGTTCTCATGCTGCTAATAAAGACATACCTGAGACTGAGTAATTTATAAAGAAAAAGAGGTTTAATGGACTCACAGTTCCACATTGCTGGGGAGGCCTCACAATCATGGTGGGAGCCAAGGAGGAGCAAAGTCACGTCTTACATGGCAGCAGCCAAGAGAGCATGTGCAGGGGAATGCTTATTTACAGAACCATCAGATCTTGTGAGACTTATTCACTACCACAAGAACAGCATGGGAAAGATTCACCTTCATGATTCAATTACCTCCCACTGGGTCGCTCCCATGACATGGGGATTATGGGAGCTATAGTTCAAGATGAGATTTGGGTGGGGACACATCCAAACCATAATATCATTGAATCTTAATTACATCCTGTTAAATTAAGTTTACCTAAAGCTGCCTCCTTGCATTTTTTAAGTTCAGCCTCAAAGTTTCTCTGCACACAGTGCACTGTAACCTAAGTGGATGTGCAAACATGCAAATGGACTGGAATCCACTCCTGTGCCAACTATCAAGTTTTGACAAATCAAAGGTGGCCAATGGTACAAACTGTGTTCAAATAAGGTAAATGCCAAGCTGTAATCAATCCAGCTGTTTCTGTACCTCACTTTCATTTTTCTGTCCATAAATCTTTGCCCATGCCGTAGTACCAGAGATTGAACCTATTCTGGTTTTGCGGGGTGGGGGTGGGGGTCTTCCTAATTTGGGAATCATTCTTTGCTCAATTATCCTGTTAAATTTAATTTGTCTAAGGTTTTTCTTTTAACAGACATTATTCCAAATACACCCACACTGGCAGTTAGAGCTTTGTCATATGGATTTGGAGGGAAGGGACAGAAACATTCAGACCTGATCAGATGGACAGATCCAACAGCCAGCATTCTGTGTGTTGAAGGTACGGCTCCCCCCCTTCCATTAATTAGTCTAATAAATGGTTTGGTGAAATGTTTCTCAAAAGTAATAAAAAAAAAAAGAAAAAGAAAATAATCACCTGTATCAGGTGGTCCTTCTTGAGTTTTATGTTTTCAGTTTTTTTGTTTTTTGTTTTTTTCCACATGAATGAAATGTAGAATGCAGTCCTACAAATAAGCTTACTCTTTTGCCAGCACTGGGCTCTTTTCCAGGTGGGCATATGGGCTAGTTTAGTATTTCACCACCTAGTCAGAGCTCAATAAAAATTAAAATAGAAAAGGTACTGATTTAGTTATAACACAAATGGTTACAGTGGTGCACATTTATGGTAGTGAGATAAAAACTGAATTTGCAAATGCAATTGGATAGAGCCCTTGGTGGTCACTGTTAGTCACTGTTAACATTAGCTGTCCTTCCTGGACCACAACTGTCCTTCCTGGACCACCTTGATTGGTTGGGTGTCAAAGGTTACTGAACTCACTTTCAGGCATTGCAAACTGCAAAATGTGCACACTTAGTATCTGTTCGCTAATCTGAAGGGCTGCAAATCTCCCACTCAGCTGGAAGAATGGGGTGGAGTAAATTCAGTGCAAACCAGAGATCCCCTTGGTGTGTCCATAGGTTCATGGTTCCTTCTGAGGAAATGCATGGCCTGTTCTTCATGTCTTGCCCTCAGCCATCATCACCAAGAGCTTCTTCAAGCTGAGGTCTGGAAGTGAAATGTGGGGAGCAAAATACTTCCTAGCCATGGAGAGAAGGACTTGAGTTAAGGGAGGCTCAGCAGAAGAATGGCTGGGTTGCTGCTTGAGCCTAGTCTGGCTTCATTCACCTGCATGCTGCTGGCACTGGGGCTGGAGCCTACAGCCTGTGTACCTGGGGTTTTAACCTGATCATGGCTCCATTGCCACCCATATGCTCCCTTTGAGTCTCAGCCATGTCCCCAATCTGGCTCTGACTTGGGTGACTCACCTTGAGACTCTGTATGTCTACGTGTCTGTATGTATGTATTCTGTATGAATTTGTGTACACACGTTTCTGTGTGTTCATGTTTGTATGTGTAGATGCACAAATGCATGCATTTCTGCATGAGTGTATTATGTATGTTTGTATATGCACACGTGTTTCTGTGTACGAGTGCATGGGTTTCTGTATTACGAATGTGTTTGTGTGCATGTATATACATTCATGCAGGTATATATATGCATGAGCTTCTGTATGAGTTTATATATGCATGTGTTTGTGTGTATATGTGCATGCATGCAGTTTCTGCATGAGCACATGCATGTATGCACTTGTATATATGTGCATGCAGGCTGTTGTATGTATGCATGGGTTTCCATGAGTGTGTGCATGTGTGCATATACATGTGTATGCATGCAGGTGTATGTATGCATGGGTTTCTGCTTGAGTTTATGTATGCATGTGTTTGTGTGTATATATGTGCATGCATACAAATTTATGTATGCATTCATAAGTTTATGCATGTGTTTGTGTGTATATATGTGCATGCCTGCAGTTGTATGTATGCATGTGTTTCTGTATAAATGTAGGCATGTGTCTGCGTCTGCTTGTACATGTACCTGTGTCTGTGTCCTCCAAAACAATCCTCTCTTTCCTCTCACCTCTATTTTCTTCTGCATTCTTTCTCACTCTGTAAACTGCAGTTCCCAACAAGAATGCAGAGATCCAGCTCATGAGAACATCCTTTCTTTATAGAGTAAATCGTGCATCTAAATGGCAGTTGTTTTTATGTTGGTAACAGAGTTTTGAATGGGTGAAATAAGACATAGAGGTTAATGTTAAAATCAGTCCTGAGTTACAACACACCATCAAACAGGCTTTCAACAGAAAAAAGTTCACCAAGCTAAAATTCTGACTGGTAAGTTTGAGGTTGCTTTCATACCTAAAGATCAAGTTCCAAAATGCATTCAACAAACACATCCACATCTGTGTTTTGCATCTATCAATGGGACATGATAGAAAATGGCAAAGGGTTTCTTTTGAGAACATGAACATTTTATTGGATATTTTCACTGATACCCCAGTGAACGTAGCTCACAAGCATATCCTGTGTCTCAAATACACACATAAACACATACAGATTCTTGAAGCCTCTGAGAAAGTTCCATGCTTACAAATTTTACATATGGTTAAAGTCCAAGCCAGGAGGTGAATGGATGGTTCTCTCCCCCAGAATAGTATAGATTTTATTATGAATACACTCTCTCCCCAGAGATAGGTTTCAGGGTAAGACAATTTGTCTCTCTAAGGATTAGAACAGGAAAAATATTGATATGGTTTGGCTGTGTCTCCACCTAAATCTCATCTTGAATCATAGCTCCCACAATTTTCACATGTTGTGGGTGGGAGCCATTGGGAGGTAACTGAATCATGGGAGTGGGTCTTCCTTGTGCTGTTCCTGTGATAGTGAATAAGTCTCATGGGATCTGATGGTTTTATAAGGTGGAATTCTCCTGAACAAGCTCTTTTGCCTGCCACCATGTAAGATGTGCCTTTGTGTCCTTCACCTTCTGCTGTAATTGTGAGGTCTCCCCAGCCATGTGAAACTGTGAGTCCATTAAGCCTCTTTTTCTTTATAACTTACCCAGTATGTCTTTATTAGTAGTGTGAGAACACACTAATACAAATGTCATTGTGACAACTATTGTGCCTGAAGCATCTATCTGGTTAGGGCAACTGAGGAATACATGCATCAGAAGCCCTTGCCACAACCAGGAAATCTTCCATAAAAGCATAGCAGAGAAATAAGTCCTTCCCTGGGCCCATAGAAGCAGCCGGTGCAGGTATTAGGCATGAGAACTGCCGACATACTGCTTGATTTATAATCCTGGAAGATGTCTGTGCTGTGCTCTGGGACTCTGGGCAGACAGCTGTGCCTCAATCCTTCCAGGGGCTGACGTCAGCGGTCTGGAACCTGCAGGCGAAAGCTGAAAGCCGTGGGGATGAGAAACTACCCTGTCTGTGGACATTTGGGAGGGTATCTTAGATCCTTTACTGGCTTTATCTGTCACCTTCCCTGCCCCTCCCCACAAAGCCCTCTGATGGGGTGTTTGTAGCATCCCTGCAAATTCTCCACATGTCACCATCTGGAGAAGAAAAAAAAAAGCACCTTCTTGAAAAATGTTTTTTTTGCAGGCACATACTTTCTGAATGTGACCTCTTGCAGCTACAAAGAGACTCTCATCGGGAGGCCAGATTGACAAACTTTTTTTTGAGAAAAAAAAATTGGAAAAGATAATGAAAAAACAGGAAATTTTCTCAAAGTGAGCCTTGGAAAGTTTGGCATTGTTGACGGTTAATGTATTGGGCTATTCTTAGGATATTACCGGTGAAGCTACTTGGATGTGAAGGGCCAGCCAGCAACACCAGTGGAGATGATCGGCTGGAGAAAGCCACTGACTTCACTTGTGTGCTTTTGCCAAATTGGCTTGTCTCTCGCACTCCTAGAAAATGCAGTCTTCTTGGCAGGGGCCCACCTTCTGCAGAGGTACAGACGGGGCAAAGGCGCCATTGCACTCAGCTGTCTGGACGGCTGACTGCATCCAGAAAATCCTGAGCAGAGAAAGGCCCAACCAGATCTCATGTTTTCCACTCTGTATGTACATTAGATGGTCTAGAAAAAGTTTTGGAAACTTATGACAATTTGTTGGCCATGCCACCAAAGACACAGGCAACAAAAGAAAAACAAAACAAAACAAAAAACCAGGTAAAGTGGACTGCACCAAAAACAACAACAACTTTTGTTCATCAGAAGACACAAGCAAAAGGGTGAAAAAACAAACCACAGAATGAAAAGATATATTTGCCATTCATATATCTGATAAGGCATAAATTTGTTAGAGTTCTCCAGAAAAACGGAAGCAATAACACAGACAGCTATAGCTATAGATACAGATGATATTTATTATGGGAATTGGCTCACATGATTATGGAGGCTAAGTCCCACCCACCATATTCTACAAGTTGAGTATCTAGATAAACTGGTTGATATGGCTTGTTTGTGTCCCCACCCAAATCTCATCTTGAATTGTAGCTGCCATATAATTCCCATGTGTTATAGGAGGGACCTGGTGGCAGATAATTGAATCACGAAGGCAGTTTCCCCCAGACTGTTCTCTTGGTAGTGAATAAGTCTCATGAGATCTGATGGTGTTGTAAGGGGAACCCCTTTTGCTTGGCTCTCATTCTTGCTTGCCTGCCGCCATGTAAGATGTGCCTATCGCCTTCTGCCATGATTGTGAGGCCTCCCCAGCTACATGGAACTTTGAGTCCATTAAACCTCTTTTTCTTTATACATTTCCCAGTCTGGGGTATGTCTTTATCAGCAGCATGAAAACGGACTAATACACCTGTGGTGTAAGTCCATCCGAATCCTAAGGTCGAAGAACAAGGGGTGCCCTTGGTGCAACTCCCAATCCTAAATCGTCCTTACCATAAGTATTCAGTGAAACCACCACCCAACCCTACCTCACGCTCAGCAATCACTCAAGGAATAAAATGACAGGCTTTACACGACTTTTCACGTCCACATTAGGAAAGAATATTTCTAAATGGTCTCAGCTTCCAATTGCAGGAGCGTTTCATTAAAGAAAGATGCGGGGGCGGGGCCAAGATGTCCCACTAGAAGCTGCCGCGTTCAGAGGCTGCCATGGAGAAAACCATAAAAAGCATGCGAATCCTTCACCGGCAACCAAGGCATCCAGGTTCTCTCATGAAAACTGACTAGAAGGCCGGTGTGACCCACGGAGAGAAGGAAGAATAGTGCGGTGCGGTGGCCCACCTGAGAGCCACACAGGGAAGGGGAACCCGCTCCCGTCAGCCAAGGGCGGCGGTGAGTGAGCCTGCTACCCAGCCGGGAAGACTGCTTTCTCCACGGAACTATGCAACCCTTGGATCGGAAGACCCCACTCATGAGCCCATGCCACCGCGACCTAGTGTCCCAAGCCCAGAACAGGCAGATTCTTACAGCCTCTCAGCTGGAATCTGCTTCAGCCTACCCAACTCCTGGGAGGAAGAGCGACCAGCACCAGCTGCGGCCGCCTGCTGTCTAAGCCCTTTGAGCTCTTTGGGGGAGGGGCAGCAGCCAGCACTGGGATTCGAAACTGCCTAACTTGCTAAGTTCCCTGGGCAGGGGAAGGGTGGCACCCATTTCTATAGCTCCAGGCTGTGATTTTCCCCTGGTGGAGCCAGGGAGGCTGGACGGCCTGAAAACCCAAAAGGCCAGAGTGCATCTTCTCCTCCAAATGATCACAACGTCTCTCCATTGAGGACACAGAACTGGACGGAGGATCAGATGGATGAATTAACAGAAGTAGGCTTCAGGAGATGGGTAATAAAAAACTACACTGAGCTTAAAAAAAAAAAAAAAAAAGCACGTTATAACCCAATGCAAAGAAGCTAAGAACCTTGATAAAAGTTTAGGTGAATTGCTAACTAGAATAACCAGCTTAGAGAGGAACATAAATGACCTAATGGAGCTGAAAAACACAGTGCAAGAACTTCATGAAGCATACCCAAGTATCAACAGTTGAATCAACTAAGCAGAAGAATATCAGAGTTTGAAGACCGTCTTACTGAAATAAGACATGCACACAAGAATAGAGAAAAGAGAGTTAAAAGGAATAAACAAAGCCTCCAAGAAATATGGGACTTCATAAAAAGACTGAACCTATGACTGATTGGAGTACCAGAAGGAGATGGGGAGAATGGAAACAAGCTGGAAAACACACTTCAGGATATTATCCAGGAGAACTTCCTCAACCTAGAAAACAGGCCAACATGCAAATTCAGGAAATACAGAGAACATCATTAGGATACTACATGAGAAGATCAACCCCAAGACACATAATCATCAGATTCTCCAAGGTTGAAATGAAGAAAAAATGTTAAGGGTAGCCAGAGAGAAAGGCCAGGTCACCTACAAAGGGAAGCCCATGAGACTAACAGTGGACTTCTCAGCAGAAACTCTACAAGCGTAGGTGATGCTGAGGCTGTTGTTGCAGAGGCGACACTTGCAAATCCACTGGTTTGGATGCCGCCCTCTCTGCTGAGCAGGTGCAGTGAGAATCCATGCACATCTTGATTGCTGGTAAAATGGGTGGGTTGAGTCATGAAAACAACAAACCAGCCAAACTCCTCTGCCTCCTTAAATCCTTCTAGGAAGTCCTGAGTTGTGGAATTTGGACCATGCCTTGCAGACCTGTGCATCCTCCTGGAGTGCTGGGCTCATGTGCAGGTGCCTGCCTGAGACAGATCCCTCCAGGCACAGAGCATCACTAAGAAAATGCCTCGTGGGCAAGGCAGCGTTTGTCTAGCTGGACTGCATGTCCCAGCAACTCAAGCGTTAGAGGTTAAGAACTGCCTTGCATGTGGCTCCTCCTCTCATCTCCTGGGGCTCACTCATTGGCAGGGTAATGCTGATCTGCAAGCATCTGCCTCCTCTTGTGTTTCTTCCTATGGGTTCCAGGGATAAGCCGGGCAAGTGCACATGGAATCCAGCCACAAGTTTCATCACAGTAGCCCAAGGTAGAGTGAAAACCCAGCCACTGATGCATGCACATGCACACACACACAGACACTCCAACATGCCCTGGCACACACACACACAGGTATCTATACACACACAATGTGCACGGACTTACATATACAGACACACATATGCAAACACACACACGCACACACACTCGGACATGCCCAGGCACACACACAGACATGCAAAGACTTACATATACAGACACACATATACAAACACACACACATGCGTGCACAGAGACACACTCAGACATGCCCAGGCACACACACAGGTATCTATAAACACACAGAAATACACATACTTACATATACACACATATACAAACACATGCAGACATATATACACACATGCATATATACAGACACATATGCAAAACCAGACATACGTAGAACACATATGCACATACTCATCCACACATACAGGCATACAGAGACACATAAAACACACAGTACACTATCACAATGCATACTCACCCACAGGCACACATGAATAAACACATACATACGTGTGTACACATAAATACACAGGACACAGACACACACACACACACATGCAGACAAACACAGACACACTTAGGCACACACAGGCATCTATATATGCACAAACACACACAGAGAACATATGTGCACATTCTCATACACACATGCATATACAGACATACATAAAACACACAGCACACCTATCACAATGCACACTGATACATGAATACATACAATACACACATGTGCATTCATGCAGACACACACAGGACGCATACATGCTCAGAGACATACAGGGGCAGATACACATACAGAATACATTCTATACACATACACACGTGTGTATATAGTGTGCAGACACTGAGGCACACAGACACCCACACCCAGCCACTCACCATCTTTGCTAAGGGGAACAGTACTTTCAGAGTCTTCAGACCTACATACAGCCGTGTCTCTCCTTACATGAACTGGATCCCACATGCCACTGATACACCCAGCCCTGTGACCATCAGAGACCCTGTCTCCCCTTTCCTGAGGGAGTCACCCCCTACCTGGCTTTCAAACTCATTCTCTACCTGGAAAACATAAGGCTCTTCTATGGCCCTCCACACCATCGTCCAGCAAGCCTACTGGACACACAACCGCACTTCAGCGTCCAGCTCCTTCTGGAACCTCCCTAAAGGAATCTAAAAAAGGACCACTCCAAGCTGCAGCGTGGAAAGCGGCCATGATGCTACTCACATGCCACCGTGATCCGTCTCCCATGTGGCGTCCACAGTCGGTTCAGACTCCGGCAGGAAGCCTCATCCCTGGTGGTAGACAGAGCCTTTTTCCCAAGCTTTCCTGGCTGCAGACATCCTTCTGCTTGGGAGGGAGATGAGAGCCCGGCCAGCGAGCTACCTCACATGGCTCCTGGATCCCGCATGCTGGCCAGGAAAGGAAGCACCTTAATTAAACACACTCCGCACTCATCTGAAATCAGCTTCACACATTCACAGGGAGAGGTCTTCATCAAGAAGAAATCGTGTTTATGCCTGTAGAAGAGAAGCCACCGCCACAACAGCGTACTCAAGCATTTCCTTTTCCGAAAACAAAATAGTTATTTGCATGGAAGAAGAGAGATCTCGGGTGTGGAGGCCAAGGTCTGAGCAGAAGTGGATTTAGGAGGAGGAGGAGGAGCTCTGGAGAGAAGAGAATTTCAGAGCTCAACTAGGGCCTGTGGCTTTTGTGTAGGCCACTGAGTCAAATCTTCTAGGAGTACGGACAGATCTGTGCGGCCTAGAGATTGGATGGATTTTTATCAGTTATGCAGAGCTGGGAGCAGGATACACCTCATCCCTGTTTCTGGGCCAGAAATCTCTCTATGAACCTACCTGCTCTAAAGTGACCACACCTGATCTGTACCACCTGCTTTAAATAGAGCACACCTGATTGAGCCTGCCCTCTGTGTATTCCACACGGCTTTATCTTAGCCCACGTGCTTTAGATCACCCATACCTGATTGACTCTACGTGCTCTACATAAACTACACCTGATTAATCCCACCTGCTTTAAATAGAGCACACCTGATTGACCCTGCCTGCTTTGAATAGGCCTCATCGCAGATTCCGCCTGCTTTCAATACACTGCACCTGACTGACCCTGCCTGCATTATGTAGACACAGCTGATCGATCCCACTACTTTCAACAGACCACACCTGCTTTATTTCACTGCTTTAAATACACCACGCCTTCTTTATCTCACCTTGTTTAAATAGAGCATACCTAATTGATCTTGCCTGCTTAATGTAGACCACATCTGCTTGAAATCACCCGTACCTGATTGACTACATGCTCTACATAAACCACGCCCGATCAATCCCACCGGCTTTAAATCAGCCATACCTGATTGACTCTACATGCTCTAAATAAACCACACCTGATCAATCCCGTCTGCTTTAAGTAGACCATGCCTGACTGACCCTGCCTGCTTTGAAGAGTCCACATCTCAGTGATTCCACCAATACGCCACACCTGATTGACCCTGCCTGCTTTATGCAGACACATCTGATCAATCCCACTGCTTTCAATAGACCACGCCTGCTTTATCTCACCTGCTTTAGACCACGCCTGCTTTATCGCATCTACTTTAAATCATCCATAGCTGATTGAGTCTACATAAACTCTACATCAACCACAACTGAGTAATCCCACCTGCTTTAAATACACCATCCCTGATCGACCCTGCCTACTTTGAATAAGCCACAGCTCGATGATTGCACCTGCTTTAAATACACCACACCCGATTGACCCTGCCTGGTTTATGTAGACACATCTGATCAATCCCACTGCTTTCAATAGACCACGCCTGATTGGTACATACCTGGTTTAAAGGCCACACCCAATTGACCCCCACATGCTGTAAATCAACCCCAACTGATGAAGCCTGCCTGCTTTAAATTGGCCACATCGGATTTATCCCACGTTCTTGGAACCACACCAGATTTATCCCACCTCTTTTAAATAGATCACATCTCATTGAGCCTAATGCTCTAAATAAGTGACACCTGATTGACCCCACATGCTGTAAATAGATCACGCCTTATTTATCCCACCAGCTTTAAATGAACTATACCCACTATGGAAAACAATGTGGAGATTCCTTAAAGAACTGTAAGTAGAACTACCATTTGATCCAGCAATCCCACTCCTGGGTATCTGCCCAGAGGAAAAGAAGGCATTATATGAAAAAGACTTGCCCACACATGTTTATAGCAGCACCATTTGCAATTGCAAAAATATGGAACCAACCCAAATGCCCATCAATCAACAGGTGGATAAAGAAAATGTGATATATCTATACCATGAAATACTACTCAGTCATAAAAAGAAATGAAATAATGGCATTTGCAGCAACCTGGATGGAATTGGAGACCATTATTCTAAGTGAAGTAACTCAGGAATGGAAAACCAAAGATCATATGTTCTCACTCATAAGCGGGAGCTAAGCTATGAGGACGCAAAAGCATAGGAATGATACAATGGACTTTGGCGACTCAGGGGAAAGGGTGGGAGTGGGGTGAGGGATCAAAGATGACACATTGGGTACAGTGTACACTGCTTGGGTGACCGGTGCACCAAAATCTCAGAAATCACCACTAAAGAACTTATCCATGTAACCAAACCCCACCTGCTCACCAATACCTATTAAAATTAAATAAAATCACACCTGATTGAGCGCACCTGCTTTAAATCATCTTCCCAAACATGCTTAGACATACTCAGCCCTGGTTCTGAAGAGAACAGCTCGAGGGCCCACACAATCTGAAAGGGAACTAGGGAACTCAGTCAGGACTTGTTCTCTTTCCTCGTTAAGGTCATGACGGAAGAACCACAGCTGAGTCTGCAAGGCGGGTCTGAACACACCGTGCTCTCAAGATGGATCTAGAAACTCAACCCCACTCTTTTTCTTCCCTCATTAATTATAGTCCATTCTGCATTAAGGAGACAGATGTATTCCCCTAAATCACTGTGCTATGCAAAAAACACTCAATAATAACCACAGGGCTTGTGGAAAAACCATGGTGTGGCGCAGCCCTCAAATATGTTATCACTGATGCAAATAATATACAATTTGTCAATTAAAAATGAACAAATAGGGCTCGGTGCAGTGGCATCCCAGCACTTTGGGAGGCTGAGGCGAGTTGATCACTTGAACCCAGGAGTTTGAGATCAGCCTGGGCAACTTAGCAAAACCCTGTCTCTACAAAAATACATGAAATTAGTCAGGCATATTGGTGCGCACCTGTAGTCCCAACTACTCAGGAGGCAGAGGTGGGAGGATCATCTGAGCCCAGTAGGTCGAAGCTGCAGTGAGCTGAGATCACACCACTGCACTTCAGTCTGGGTGACAGAGCAAGACCCTCCCTCAAAAAGAAAAAGAAAAATAAATAAATAAACAAGGAGATAAAAGACTGTTAAAATTGTAACATAGTTTTGCATGTGCTAAATTGTTAAGGCATATGTAAACGTTACAATGTATGTCAGCAGACCTTACTCAGAAAAAGACCTGATGTTGGCTGGTGCACATGGGCCTCAGAAAGGTAGCCACTTGGGAGATGTTGTCAAGTTGAGGAAGGCAGTGCTATGGTCCAGATGTTTATATCACCCCCAAAATTCCTGTATTGAAACCCTCACCCCAAGGTGCTGGTGTTAGGAGGTGGGCTCTTTGGGAAGTGATGAGCTCGTGAGGGTGAAGCCTCATGGATGGGATTAATGCCCTCATAAAAGGGACCCCAGAGAGCTCCCTTGTCCCTTCCACCACGTGGGGACAAAGCAAGAAAGCACCAACTATGAACCAAAAAGCCAGTCCTCCCCAGACACTGAATCTGCCACACAGTGATCTTGAACTTCCAGCCTGCAGAACTGTGACCAGTAAACGTCTGTTGTTTAAACCACCCAGACTGTGGTATTTTGTTATAGCGGCCTGAATGTAGTAAAACAGGCAGAAAAATGGATGGGCAGTTTTCACCCTGGTTGGGAATGGGTGCATGCTGCTCCTAAGACACCTGTAAACTGAGGAAGTGGGTATATGTTTGAGGTGTGGATGTGTGTGCTTTCTCTTTATTCAGGGGAAGCTTTCTGGTGATGCAATCCTCTTTGCTCACCTGTGGGTTTTGTTGTTGTTGTTGTTGTCTTACTTTTTTGTGTGTGGAGAAGATTATGCAAAATCCAACGCAAAATGTGCAGTATGTTCAAGTGTGCCCTCATATGTCAATTGCATTGGAACCCATTTGTGTTTTCCAAACAAGTGTTATGGAACAATTGAGTGTCCATTACGTGTGTATGTGTGTATGTGCATGTGTGTGTGTGCCTGTGAGAGTGAAAGAGAGAGAGAGAGTTAAATCCACCCATTGCTTTTTCTTCCACGTGTCAAGGACAATACTAAGCTTTAACAAGTCAATGCAATACAATAAAATGCAAAATATAATGCAATGAACAAGATAACACAACGTAACACAGCACACTACACTACAGATGATTCCTCCCAGGTTTGAGTGATATTCTCCTTCCCCTACAATGGGTCTATGCTTGTCTTCTAACTGAGTATGTGTGTACACACACGCACGCACGCACGCACACACACATACATGCATTTCCACCCCCACCCCCCCAGAGAGAAGATACATTACTTTTCTTATCTTTTCATCTTCTTCTTTATTTTTTTGAGATGGAGTCTCACTCTGTCTTCCAGGCTGGAGTACAGTGGCACGATTTCAGCTCACTGCAGCCTCTGCCTCCTGGGTTCAAGTGATTCTCCTGCCTCAGCCTCCTGAGTATCTGGGATTACAGGTGCCCACCACCACACCTGACTAATTTTTGTATTTTTAGTAGATATGGGGTTTCACCATGTTGGTCAGGCTGGTCTTGAACTCCTGACCTCAGGTGATCTGCCTGCCTTGGCCTCCCAAAGTGCTGGGATTACACATGTGAGCCACTGTGTCCAGCCACATGACTTTTCTGATACCTTTTCTACTCTTTACATATTTGTTATTTTCATTCAAAAGTGCCCTCCTTTTGTCTGGAGCAGTTAGCTGATGACTAAATGTTGCAGAATGAAAACGCACTTGAAGGTGTTGTCAGGAAGTCCTACCAAGGCTGTTTTCTTTGGCAGTGACCAATTTTTTCTCCTGGGGAGACAAGCAGGGCCAATAAATCAGGGATATTTTGGGAACTTCAAGGAGAAAACTGAGTGGAAGATGGTGAGAGAATTATTCCTATCCAGAGGGCTTTGGAGAAGGTGAGAATCATGGGACCAGAGCCTGTTGCACAGGAGTGAAGAGTCCTGGGTGGTGCTGAAGTTGGCCAAGTACATGTGTCCTGAGAGTTAAATATTGAGCCAAAAATGCATTAACAGCCACTTCCATTAGGGGTGTGTGTGTGTGTGTGTGTGTGTGTGTGTGTGTGTGTGTGTGCAGGATTGGTGGAAATTTAAGCAGGATGCACAGGAAGTTGCTGTTTATAAGGGGGCTGTATTCATCTCCTAGGGCTGCCATGACAAAGAGCCACAGACTGGGTGGCTTGAACAACAGAAATTTATTTCCCCACTGTCCTGGAGGCTGAAAGTCTGAGATCAAGGTGTGGGAAGTGCTGGTTCCGCCTGAGGCCTCTCTCCTTAGCTTGCAGACACCATCTTCTCCCTGTGTGCTCACATGGTCCTCCCTCTGTGCAGGTCTATGTCCAAATCTCCTCTTCTTATGGGAGCTCTAGTCTTATTGGATTAGGGCCATTCATAATGACCTCATTGTACTGTAACTATCTTTTTAAATACCCTGTCTCCAAATAAAATCACATTCTAAGACACTGAGACTTAGGGCTTCAGCATGGACATTTTCGGGGCACATAATTAACTCTGTAACAGAAGATGGAGATATTTTTCCTTCCAAAAAGCTATCATCTGCATTGGGATGTCAGGTTCATGCAGACACACTGAAATATGCACTTTTTAATTTTGTCTCCATCAAGAAAAAAATGCAACCCTTGCTTTTGTAGTTATTATGGGAGAGTGGAAAAATTATTCGACAAATTCCAAATGAAACCAAAAGAATGCTTGCATTTTTCTCTTTTAGCACTTCCAACCCAGTCTTTGTCAGCCTCTGTTCATACCAGCAAAGGGAGGAGCAGAAAAAAGTCAGCGGGGAAACCCAACTTATGCTCCATGCTCAGGGAAAGGCCTCCTTACATCGTTAGATTCCATCGACCGACTTTGGTGAGCAGCTCCTTTACATTGACTTTCTGGGATGTGGGTCCATGTCTCACCTTCACTCACCCACCTACAAACATGCCCCAGAGATAGAATGGGCTGCAGCCCCCAAGCCTTCAAGACCAAGGAAGGAACTTCCTTCTAGAGCCAATTCACTGCACGGTAAGTGTTTAATCCAACAGATACATTGTAAGACATGAAGTATGCATGGTGCATATTTAAGATAAGGTGAAACAGCAAAATAAATTATCAACAGAGTAAGAAGAAAACCTACAGAATGGGGAAAACATTTGCAAAGTACGCAGTGGACAAAGGACTAATATCCAGAATCTATAAGGAACTTAAACAAGTCAACAAGAAAAAAAAAAACCCAAAACAAATAATCCATTAAAAAGTCAGCAAAGGACATGAACATACAGATTTCAAAAGAAGACATACATGAATCCAACAATCATATGAAAACAAGCATGACATCACTGATCATTAGAGAAGTGAAAATCAAAACCACAACGAGATAGCATCTCACACCAGCAAGAATGGCTTTAAAAAATGAAAAAACAACAGATGCTGGTGTGGCTGCAGAGGAAAGGGAACACTTACACACTGCTGGTGGGAATGTAAATTAGTTAAGCCCCGGTGGGAAGCAGTTTGGAAATTTCTCAAAGATTTAGAAATGGAACTACCATTCCACCCAGGAATTTCATTACTGGGTAGCCACCCAAAGGAAAATAAATCATTCTACCAGAGACACACATGCAATTTTATGTTCCTTGCAGCACTATTCATAATAGCAAAGACATGGAGTCAACCTAAGGGCCCATCAATGGTGGACTGGATAAAGAACATTTGGTACATATACACCATGGAATACTACACAGTCGTGATAAAGAATGAAATCATGTCCTTTGCAGAAACATGGGTGGAGCTGAAGGCCATTATCCTAAGTGAATTAACACAGCAGCAGAAAATCAAATATCACATGTTCTCACTTATAATTGGGAGCTAGACATTGAGTATACAAGGAAACAAAGATAGAAACAGTAGACACTGGGGATTCCAAAAGCAGGAAGGAAGAGAGGAAGAGAAGGGTTGAAAAAGTACTTATTGGGTACCAGGCTCACTACCTGAATGACGGGTTCATTAGGAGCCGCAACCTCAACATCGTGCAATATACCCAGGTCAGAAACTTACACGTGTACCTCCTGAATCTAAAATAAAATAAGTATCAATAAAAGATAAGGTGAAACTTCAAGGATACCTACACTGGCATGGATCAAAGGGATACTTGGGACTACATTTTCAGATTCCAGGAGACTATAATCTTTCCCTGCTGTGTGCATTTGCATACATTGGCTTCTTATGAGATGCCACATATCTTGAACACTTATGTATCCCATTCATGGTTAAGTTTTATCAACTGAAAAACAGGAACTCTATACCCATCTTGCCAATGGCTATGAGAATAAGTGATACTCGCTGTGATGCAATTAACCCCAGCCTGACCCATGCCCAGCACTCACTTGGGGGTGGTTATTACTACATTTCTCTCCAAATGGAAAGAAGAATGTGGACCTCTCCTAAATCACTTGGCTTGTCGGTCCTGCCTTCTCATGTTAGACTTAAACAGTTATTGAAGCTTTAGCCTAGAGTAGAATGATTTTGTATTAGTCCGTTCTCATGCTGCTAATAAAGACATACCCAAGAGTGGGTAATTTATAAAGAAAAAAGATGTCCAATGGACTTAGTTTCACATGGCTGGGGAGGCCTCACAATCATGGTGGAAAATGAAGGAAGAGCAAAGGGACTTCTTACATGGTGATGGACAAAAAAGAGAGGAGAGAGGACTTATAAAGAGAGAGGACTTATAAAGAAAGAGGAACTCCTCCTTTAAACCCATCAGATCTTGTGAGACTTATTCACTATCACAAGAGCAGCATGGGAAAGACCCGTGTGTATGATCCAATTACTTCCCACCAGGTCCCTTCCACGACACGTGGGAATTGTGGGAACTACAATTCAAGATGAGATTTGAGTGGGGACACAGCCAAACCAAAACACAGTTCTTTTGCAAAATTTCTTATTCATCGAAGCACTTAAAGAGATTTGGGTCTTAAAATATATGTTTTTGAATAATTTCAGTTTAGGGCCAATCACATCATTTGCTAAGCAAATAGTGCTGAATTCGTTTTCCTACAACAGATGCATTTCTATTCCTAACTGATATCTCTTAAAGTGAGTTGAATTTGGGACTGGTATAGAATTGCTTTTAATGCTTTATTATTATTTTCTTGAGCCTGAAGGATCTGTTTGCAAATGTAGCAGTTTCAAAATAAATATACAAAGACCATCTTTCCATCGCCTCTCAAATAATTTTTAATACTTTTTAAAAATTAGGGTAAGAGGCCGGGCGCGGTGGCTCAAGCCTGTAATCCCAGCACTTTGGGAGGCCGAGACGGGCGGATCACGAGGTCAGGAGATCGAGACCATCCTGGCTAACACGGTGAAACCCCGTCTCTACTAAAAAAATACAAAAAAAAATTAGCCGGGCGAGGTGGCGGTCGCCTGTAGTCCCAGCTACTCGGGAGGCTGAGGCAGGAGAATGGCGTGAACCCGGGAGGCGGAGTTTGCAGTGAGCTGCTGAGATCCGGCCACAGCACTCCAGCCTGGGCGGCAGAGTGAGACTCCGTCTCAAAAAAAAAAAAAAAAATTAGGGTAAGAATAGTCTGGATTCTTTTCAATACTACTGTTTTTTAGATTATGCATGTTCCTTCACAATGCTTCATTTTTATCAGATGAGTCAGCAATTGGCAAATGACTAAAATTTTTATCAAAAGCATTTACTCAATGGCTCAGACACATTTTTAAACTACAGGAATACGGTCATCTTTTGTACTGTTTTGTTTTACTTCATGGATTAATGTTCACAGTGTTGAGTGATTCCAGGACATGAAATATGGCGTCTTTCCTCTTCCTGGCTTTTATTCTTCTCTCTCTTCCAGAGTAGACACATTCCTGGAAGTGAGTGGGAGTGAAGCACAGCATTTTGTAAGCTGTGGTGGGGACCTTCCCAGCTACTATCAATAGACTATTTCAGTGTCATCCAATTTCTCTTCTGTAATGACTCATGGAATCCTTGTGCTGAGCCATGAGCCTTGTTGTCTATAAAGAGGTTTTGTCCACCCCAGTCTATTGGCCAAGACCTACATGGTTTACCAACAGCTCTTTCAAATAGCTTAAAAAAGTATGCTAGTCACAGCCCTTCTGCTTTTCAATTTCCTTCCAGGATAATGTTCATGGATACCATATGACCTGTGTTGGTGTGAGCTAAAATTATCCAACCATCAAGTTGAACATGATGCACTTGGACACCTCAGGTACTTCTCTGTGTATCTTTTTTCCTACCTGGCACATCTTGTTCAGATAGCTAGAATAGAATTCTCAGGAGATCATTTTTGTCTGTTCAAGATGGTCCCTGTAACAACCTTCCCTTAGTTGTCAGCTCTATTAACTGTTTGCTGTTGTTAGAATGTAATAAGATTACGGAAAACAACTCACAAAAGCCAAACGATTCTCAGACACAGATTCTAGATCCTTCTGATGGCCTCACAGATCCGGAGACCCTACAACGGATTAGACATAGTGAGAAGCACTATGCGTATGTTACCTCAATTAATTCTTATGACCTATGATAGTGACCACTATTCATTTGTGCCACTGCCTGGCCTCTCTAGAAAACAGTACCCTTAGGGAAGTGGTGGGGATTTTGATCTCAAGGAAACAGGAATAAAGGAAGAGGGGAAAGTGCTGGGAAAGAAGGCAAGAAAGCCAGTGGAAGGGAGGGTGCCCTGAGCTGTCCCTGGCTTTGTAGATAATTCTGTGTTGTCTCTTGAGAAGACCTTTTGGAATCATGGTGCACCTGTGATGTTCCAACAAACCGGGGTGGAAAGTAGAGTTTTTCCCACCAGTTTCCTTCCATCTTCTGAGCCATTTGGCCAAAGGTTACCCTATGGTCAGTTAAGTCCATCCTTTGAGTAGCATACCCTGGTTCCTCCAGGGACCATTGGGAAAATAAGATTCACGACCCAGGGCTTGGTGCTACATCTGAGTCAAGAGGCGTTGGGAAGAGCCCAGGGCCTCTCCCTGGCTGGGGCCTGTAGGGGCCAAGGGAAAACGTCTCCTTTGCCCTGTGAAGGTTCACTGAAAAATCAACAAAGGGCGGATGAATAGGAGCAAAGGCATACAAATATATTAACTTACACATGGAGGAGAATCACAGAGTGATGACCCCAATTCCCCAATGAAGTGTAGAAGCTTATACACCATCTTGAAGTTACAGAAAGAAAGGGGGCTCAGAGCATGGTCAAAAACAGGTTATGGTGGTGAATCAGGTTATGATGGCCAGGCAGGTTATGGGGGAGGGAGAAGAAGAGGTCTGGCTAGCAAAGAGGGTCATGTTACGTAGATGAAACTTCACAGGTAACAGCCCCCAGAGAGAATAAATGGCAAATGTCTCATTCCAACTTGAGAGTATTAGACTCAGTTCATCTTTTTTAGACCCAGACAAGGAAAGGCCTCAGAAGAGGCCTGGTTACATCAATGCAGATTCTCTACAGGTGCAAATCTCCCCACTAAATACAGTTTTGCAGGGCTGCTTCTGTTTGCTGGCCCTCTGACTGCCATCTCACTGCCATCCCAAAATATGCCAAAGAAGTATATTTTGATATAAAATATTTTTATTTTCTTCAGGCCTCAGCATTAAAACAAGCCTGGCCCATGTGGAATCTGTCAAGCAGTGGCCACTGGGGCAGAATGCTTCTCCAGGGACCCTGAAGATGAGCAAGGCAGGAGGATGGGGGCCAAACATTAGAACAATCAGATCCAGACTCCCTTTTTCAAATGTGGAAACTAAACAAGTAACAAGCCAACCCTACCAATCATCATTATCATCATCACCATCGTCACCGTTACCATCACCATCATAACTCACCATCATCACCATCACCATCATCGTCATCACCATCACCATCACCATCATCACCATCATTATCACATTATCATCATTATCATTACTATCACCATCATCATTATCACTACCACCATTATCATCATCACCATCATCATCACCATCATTACCATCACCACCACCACCATCATCACCATTACTATCATCATCACCACCATCACCACCACCATCATCCTCATCACCATGACCATCACCACCACCATTATCATCACCATCATTATCATGACCATCACCACCACCATCATCACTATCATCATCATCACCATTACTATCATCACCACCACCACCACCATCATTATCACCATCACTACCATCATCATTATCATCCTCATCACCACCATCATCATCATCACCAACATTATCTTCACCATCATCGTCATCACCATCATCACCATCACTGTCATCAACATCATCATCATCACCATCACCACCAGCACCATCATCACCATTACTATCATCACCATCACCACCATCATTATCACCATCACTACCATCACCACCATCATTATCACCATACTACCATCATCATCATCACCACCATTATCTTCACTATCATTGTCATCACCATCATCACCATCACTGTCATCAACATCGTCATCATCACCATCACCACCAGCACTATCATCACCATCATCACCATCACCACCATCACCACCATCATCACCATCATCACCACCAGCACTATCATCATCATCATCACCACCACCATCACCATGACTATCATCAGCGTCATCACCATAACCACCACCATCGTCATCAGCAGCATCACCACCACCATCATCATCACCATCACCAACATCATCATCATCACCATCACAATCATCATCATCATTGGCAAACGGTGACTTGGACTCAGAACTATGTCAGCCGAAGACTCAGCAGTTTCAGAGACCTAATGTAACAGGGTAAAATGATGCCTGAATTTCCTTATATAACTGACCTAGGCACTTGGATTCAGGAACAAAGCATTTCCCTTTCCCATTGTAAGGTCTTTAAGGTACTGATTTTAAAAATCCTCTAATTCTTTCTATCTCTCCATCCTCCATTTCTTTCCATTTCTCTATAGCAGCAGCTTTCCTAAAACTGCCCTGGTTAAGTTGATCCTCCATTATATAATCATTTATGGCCTACCATGAGATAGTCCCTTCCCATCCCATAAGACAGAAGGAGGGATCCCTGTATCTTTTCCTTCCCTGGGTCAAGCAGCCAATCCCAAATTCACTAGAGTTAATCTGATAAACGCATTTTATTGTATATATTGTTGCTCATGGAGTCCCAACTCTTCTTACTTTATCACACTAGACCCACATCTTAGCAGATTTGTAACAAAATAGTAAGAGTGACCCATTCATTTAAAACTCATTGTTTCAGAATTTTAGCAGATGCTTTTCAACTTGTTTCATTAACCTTCAACAAAGTTCTGTGAAGTAAATGAAATCGAACAATTATTTCACACATGCACACACACACACATACAGAGTGAAGGCACAGAAACTTAGCAAAGATCACACAGCAAAACATAAGAGAAAAACAGAGATGGAAATTCGCAGGACTGCATGCCTATTATAGGGACCTTCTAGCAAGCTTAATTCAGGCCCTATAAAGTGATTTTGGAACAAGATGTTTATAAAGCTATCACCTACTCTAGCTCCTTAGATTTCTGTACCAGAAACGTTTATAATGGCTTGCCCAGTACTGAGCTTATCTGATGCTCACAGTCTTTGAGGCAACTAGAAAAATTCGTTTTAGAGCCAGGATCTCTTGACTTGCAAACATGCATGATCAAGTTGGGTTCACTCTTTTCCTGAGTCTTGAGGTTGGCTTCATCCATGTGGGTTTGGACATGCCTCCAGCCTTAGACAGATGAAGAAAACTCACTCAGATGGAAAGAACAGAACCCGGTCATCTGGCCTTTCTCATCCCTGAGAATCCCCTAACCACACAGTGCTTATCATGAGTGTTGGGCCTCCCTTCCATTTATGTGCAAAGGCAAAAGCCATTACCTGGGTTCATTTATCATTCTTTCCCCCTGAAAATTCTTGGCTCTGTTCCATATCACACGCTGACCTTGGAGGAAATTACTGCAGCCCCTTCATGCCTAAATCTGTCCAAGCTGCAGCACCAGAGAGGGCTCGTTGACTTTCGTGTAGACACAAACCCTACTGTTTCCGTGGATGTTGGAAGCCCATGTCTCCTGGGGAGGCCTTTCAGCAAACACACAATTGCCTTTCTAGCTTATAAAAACACACACCCTCGAGGAATGTCAGCTTATATGCTGTTGGTAGGAATGTAAATTAGTACAACCTCTATGAAAAATAGTATGGAGCCATCTCAAAGAACTAAACATAGAAGTACCATTTGATTCAACAATCCCACTACCCAAAGGGGAAAAAAATCATGCCAAAAGATAACCTGCACGCGTGTGTTTATCACAGCACCATTCACAATAACAAATTCATGGAACCAGCCGAAGTGTCCATCAGTGGATGAGAAGATAAAGAAACTGTGGCATATATATAATACACAATGGACTACTCTTCAGCCACAGGAAGAATGAAGTCATGTCTTTTGAAGTAACATGGATGGAATGAGGGGCGTTATCTTTAGTGAAATGACTCAGAAACAAAATGTCAAATACCACGTGTTGTCACTTCTAAGTAGGAGATAAACAATGTGTCCACATGGACATAGAGTGTGGGATAATAGACACTGGAGACTGGGAAAGATGGTGACGGATGAGAAATGACTTATAGGTACAATGTAGATTATTCAGGTGATCAATGCACTAAAAGCCCTCCTCCACCACTGTGTAATATACCCATGCAACATCACTGCACTTGTACTTCCTAAATTTATACAAAATTTTTTTTCTTGAGACTGAGTCTTGCTCTGTCACCCAGGCTGGAGTGCAGTGGTGCTATCTTGGCTCACTGCAACATCTGCCTCCCAGGTTCAAGTGATTCTCCTGCCTCAGCCTCCCAAGTAGCCAGGATTTCAGGCGCCACCACCATGCCCGGCTAATTTTTATATTTTTAGTAGAGACTGGGTTTTACCATGTTGGCCAGGCTGGTCTTGAACTCCTGACCTCAGGTGAGCCACCCACCTTAGCCTCCCAAAGTGCTGGGATTACAGGCGTGAGCCACTGCGCCTGGCCTAAAAATTGCTATTTTAATAGATTTGATTAACATAAAGGACACACTGAAGAGATTTAAGGTTTAGTGTATGCTTATATTAACATATTCAATGCATAATTTATACATACTTTAAGGCAATTTATATGTGGTTTATAAATTATAACACATGCAATTTAATATATAACACATTCATTCCATACAGAAGAAAGAAGGAAATCGTGTCTTTTGCAGCAACGTAGATGGAACTGGAGGCCATTATCTTAAGTGAAACAATTCAGGTCAAACACCACATGTTCTCACTTATGAGTGCGAGCTGAATAATGGGGCACACACGAACACAGAGAATGGAATAACAGACAATGAAGACACAGAGGGTCGGGGGGGGGTGAGGGATGAGAAATTACTTAATGGGTACAATATTAACTATTCAGTTGGTGGGTTTACTAAAAGCCCAGATTTCTCTACTGTGCAATAAATATATCCATGCAAGAAAACTGCACTTATACCTCTTACATTGTTACCAAAAAGCTAGGGCTTCCTTGAATTTGTAATGTGTGTGGATAAAAACAATATCACTTTGTAACTTCTACCATTCAGACATGAAAGCTTGTGAATGATAAGTTTAAACTCGTCTCCCCCACCTCATTTCCACCTGGACTCCCTGGAGCTCCCCATGGACAGCGTCTGAAGCTACTTTGTGGTTTTTCTGAAATGCAGGATGTTGTGTTTATAATATAATCTCATTACACCAATTATATGACCGAGGAACGCTGACATTTCAGTGGAAATACTCTGCTAAAATGATTCTCTCAGCAGTTGTTCATAAAGTCCAACTTCAGTGCCAAGATGGGGAAAGAGCATTCTCGTTGTTTCTTGTTGCTTTTGACCTTCTGCTACGAGCAGATTAAAAAAAAAAAAAAAAGTACTCTTTTCTTTTTGAATTGTAATGCTTTACTAAAAATCTAAATTTAAAATGTTAAGTGTGGATTAAATATATAAAATTATTTCTTTTTTCTTTTTTTTTGAGATAGAGTCTCGCTCTGTTGCCCAGGCTGGAGCACAGTGGCACGATCTTGGCTCACTGCAACCTCTACCTCCTGGGTTCAAGCCATTTTCATGCCTCAGCCTCCTGAGTAGCTGGGAATATAGGTGTGCGCCACGACACTTGACTAATTTTTTATATTTTTGGTAAAGACAGGATTTTGCCATGTTGGCCAGGCTGGTCTCAAACTCCTGACCTCAAGTTATCCACCCACCTCTGCCTCCCAAAGTGCTGGGATTACAGGCATGAGCCACAGCACCTGGCCTATAGGCGGTGGCTCACACCTGTAATCCCATCACTTTGGGAGGTCGGGACAGGCAGAATGCTTGAGCCCAGGAGTTTGAGACCAACCTGGGCAACATGATGAAACCCCGTCTCTACTAAAAACACAAAAAACATGAGCCAGGTGTAGTGGTACGTGGACCTGTGGTCCCAGTCACTCAAGAGGGTGAGGTGGAAGGATTGCTTGAGTCCGGGACATCAAGGCTGCAGTGAACAGTAATCATGCCACTGCACTCTAGCCTGGGCAACAGAGCAAGACTGTCTCAAAAACAAAAAAATCTATATATTAAATTGCATGTGTTATAATTTATAAAGCATATAATGTCTTAAATATGTATAAGTTATGCATTGAATATGTAAATACAAGCATACATAAAACCTTAAATCTCCTCAGTGTGCCTTTCTTGTTAACCAAATCTATTAAAATAACAATTTTTTAAAAATTTGTATAAATGTAGAAGGTACAAGTACAAAAATCTGCACATAACTGTTGGCTCCCCAAAACTTAACTACTAATAGCCTACTAGTGATTGGAAGCCTTACTGATAAGCAGTTGATTGATACGTATTTTGTATGTTATGTTCACTATATACTGCATTCTTTCAATAAAGCAAGCTAGATAAAAGGAAATCATAATGAAGGGAAAGTATATTTGCCATTCATTAAATAGAAATGTATCATGATGTTGCGTGGGCGTATTAGGTAGTGATAAAGTATGGGCTTTCAGTGTATCTAGAACCCAAATAATGTACATTGTACCTATAAGTAATTTCTCATCCTTCACCCCGACCCTCCCATCCTTCCCAGGCTCCAAAGTCTATGATTTCACACTCTCTGTCCATGTGTACCAATTCTTTATTGCCTACTTATATGTGAGAATGTGCAATATTTGACTCTTTGTTTCGGAGTCATTTCCTAAGGATAACAGCCTGCTGCTCCATCCATGTTGCTGCAGATGACAATGTTTCATTCTTTTCTTTTTATGGCTGAGTAATTTTCTTTATCTAATCATTCATTGATGGACACTGAGGTTGATTCCACATCTTTGCGATTATGAATAGTGCTGCGATAAACATAGGAGTGCAGGTAACTTTTTGATAGAATTAGTTCTTTTCCTTTGGGTTGATACTGAGTCATGGGACAAAATAACAAATTTTTGAACTTGTTCATTTAGCAATCTATTTTTCCAGCCATCCAAGAAAAGTATTATGATGTTTTAACTTTATGATGTGCTATTTTTAATTCTGTTTTTTTTTTTTTCTCAAGAAACAAGGTCAAGGTATTCTTTTAAAATAGGAATATGGTGAATTCCTTTCTTTCCAAACAATTATTATAGTGGTGGCTTCATGAGATCTTTGTTGTGCTGTTAAAAATACATTTTTTTTTTTTTTTTTTTTTGAGACAGAGCCTTGCTCTGTTGCTCAGGCTGCAGTATAGTGGCATGATGTCGGCTCACTGCAACCTCCACCTCCCAGATTCAAGCAATTCTCTTGCCTCAGCCTCCTGAGTAGCTGGACTTACAGGTGTATGCCACCACGCCCGGCTAATTTTTGTATTTTTAGTAGAGATGGAGTTTCACCATGTTGGCCAGGCTAGTGTTGAACTCCTGGCCTCAAGTGATTTGCCCACCTCAGCCTCCCAAAGTGTTGGGATGACAGGTGTGAGCCACCGTGCCCGGCCAAAATACTTCTTATAATGAAAGAGAATCCATGCCCATTCAGACACAGTGTAAATGGAGTCTTTCTAGGTTCCTGACAAACAGAATTTAACAAATGACATTTTAAAATGTATTTCCTCATAGCACAGGCCATGGCTGACATGCTGCACAACTAACTGGCTGCCCTGTTATCTCCTAGTCTACCCACATGGGACTTGCAGCAATTGCAGCTTCCAAGACCCAGGGTCAGGTTGCAAAACTGCATTCATGCGTGATGTCGTCCTTCTACCTTGTCTCCGAGTGACGAGTATCCTTTAAGATTCTGTGAATGCAATGGCAATGCTTTTCTTTTTACCTGACAGCCTTTAGCTGGCTCTAGCTCACATCCATCAGCAAAGAAGGGGAAAGCAGAACATCGAGTAAACACCCAGATCAGAGTCTTGATGAAAAATTCCTCTTCTCAAACACACACTGTTGGTGGGACTGTAAATTTGTTCAACCATTGTGGAGAGCAGTGTGGTGATTCCTCAAGAGCTAAAAGCAGGCTGGGCACGGTGACTGCTTCCTGTAATCCCAGCACTTTGGGAGGCCGAGGAGGGTGGATCACCTGAGGTCACGAGTTCAAGACCAGCCTGGTCAACATGGCAAAATCCCGTCTCTACTCAAAAAATACAAAAAGTAGCCGGTCATGGTGGCAGGTGCCTGTAATCCCAGCTTCTCAGGAGGCCGAGGCATGAGAATTGTTTGAACCCACAAGGCAGAGGTTGGAATGAGCTTAGATCGTGCCACTACACTCTAACCTGGGCAGAGTGAGACTCCGTCTCAAAGAAATAAATTAATTAATAAATAGAGCTAAAAGCAGAATTACTATTTGACCTGGCAGTCCCATTACTGTGTATATAAGCAGAGGAATTAAAATCATTCTACCATAAAGATACATAAATGCAAATGTTCACTGCAACACTTCACAATAGCAAAGACATGGAATCAACCTAAACGTCCATCAATGACAGATTGGACAGAGAAAAAGTGGTACATGTATAACATGGAATATTATGCAGCCACAAAAAGGAAAGAGTTCATATCTTTTGCAGGAACATGGATCTAGCTGGAGGCCATTATCCTTGGCAAACTAACGCAGAAATGGAAAAGCAAATACTGCATGCTCTCACTTATAAGTGGGAGCTAAATGATGAGAACTTATGAACACAAAGGAGGAAACAACAGACACTGGGATCCACTTGAGGGGGAGGGTGGGAGGAGGGAGAGGAGCAGAAAATGTAATTATTGGGTGCTGAGTTTAATACCTGGGTGATGAAATAATCTGTACAAGAATCTCCCATAGACATGTGTCTACCTATGTAGCAAACCTTCACGTGTACTGAAAGTAAGAGTTTTTTAAAAAAGAAAAATAACAGATTAAAAAAAAATTTTTTTTTAAAGAAAAATTCCTCTTCTTTAAAAGAGAGGAATCTGGCAGGGATGTTTTTGAGGTCCTATAGAGAAAACCAAGTGTATTTACAAAGTGTCATCAAACTTTTACTGAGCACTTCTATGTTCTGAAAGCTCTATTAGATACTTGCTATTTACAACAACCCAGGAAGTGTTTTTATTTTCATCCCCATTCTTTCGGGGGGATAAAGGGGTGCAGAAGCTGAGGCTTAACCAGGTAAAACCACACACTTAAGCTGATATAGCTCAGAGGCATTGACCTTTAATACCCAGGAATTCACCTCCTGTATTAACAGCTTCAAGAATTCTCTATCTGAACCCTCTTTTAAATGTATTTATTTATTTATTTTTAATTTTTTTATTTTAATTTTTTTGAGATAGTCTCACTCTGTGGCCCAGGCTAGAGTGTAGTGGCATGATCTTGGCTTGTTGCAGCCCCGACTTCCCCAGGCTCAGGTGATCCTCCCGCCTCAGCTTCCTGAGTAGCTGGGACTACAGGCACGCACCACCATGTCTGGCTAATTTTTGTATTTTTTGTAGAGACAGGGTTTTGTCATGTTGTCTAGGCTGGTCTCCAACTCCTGGGCTCAAGCGATCTGCCCACCTCAACTCCCCAAAGTGCTGGGATTATAGGCATGAGCCACAGTGCCTAGCCTCTATCTGAACTCTTAAAACCAGAAACAGCATGGCAGTGTAAAAATACAAAACAAACATTGACAGAAGGAGTAGAGACAGGAGACCTGTGGAGGTTGTTCTGTCCGCAATGTCTTGCTGTAATATCTGTCTTGCATATGGATAGAAACTCGTAAAATACTAAGATTATAGGTGTAGTATGAGGAGATGTCGTGTGGCCAAGGACGGGGAAGTTCTGTCTTTCCCTTCATTAGTTGGGCTATTGTGCATGATCTGTTTCGGTTTGCGGAAACTCAGGTTAGAGACAGCAACATTGTTCATGTTAGAAGAGCTTTAAACATTCTCGGACCCAGTCATCACTCACCTGGCATCTGGGGTTCACCTTCGTACTCCAGGTCATGAAGCAGTTCTGTCCAATGGAACATTCTGCAGTCATGGAAATGTGCTATAATCTGCACAGTTCACTAGCTGGCTAGCTGCTATTGAACAACGAAAACATGGTGGCTAGTGGTGAATAAGGAACTGGAATTTTGATTTTATTCACTTAAGTCACTTAAATCTTAAGTCACTTAAATCTAAATAGCTACACACAATTAGTGGCTATCCTGTTACACATTGCAATCCTAGGACCTGTGGGTTTCTGAAATCCTGTGCAAAGTCTTTGCAAATATGAGGATTGAAAGTATATCCTGGACTCCTGATCAATGAGGATGTGAGCATCTCCAAAACAGAATGACCCATGCTGGAACAAGTGCAATGACTTTATCTGTACAGTTGACCCTTGAACAACAGACGTTAGATCTGCATAAGTCCACTAACGTGGATTTTCTTCCACCTCTGCCACTGCTGAGACAGCAAGACCAACCTTTCCTCTTCCTCCTCCTCGTCAACCTACTCAACATGAAGACGTTGATGATAAAGACCTTTATGATGATCCACTTCTATTTAATAAATAGCAAATATACTTTCCCTTCATTATGATTTCTTACTATCTAGCTTGCTTTCTTGAAAGAATATAGCATATAATGAGCATAGCATACAAAATACATGTTAATCAACTGCTTATGTTATCAGTAAGGCTTCCAATCAGTAGTAGGCTATTGGTAGTTAAATTTTGAGGAGCCAACAGTTATGTGCAGATTTTTGACTGGGCAGGGGATCAGTGGCCCTAACCTACACATTGTTAGAGGGTCAACCATACTTGCCAATAAAATATTGGCCTTATTTTTCCGTGCACCCAGATGGCTTTTTTCCCTCTGGAACCTGAATTCATGGGTTTTATTTTAGAAAATATATCTAATTTTGAAAACTCATGGACAAACTGAAAAATCTCTCTTGTGGAATGCATTGGGAAGATTCAAGAGCAGGAACTATGTTACTGTCTGTATTATGTTCCCAACATGGACCATGGTGTCTGAGGCATAGTAGAAGCTTGGTAGCTATAGAGGAAAGGAAGGAAGAAAGGAAGGAAGGAAGGAAAGAAGGAAGGAAGGAAGGGAGAAAGGAAGGAAGAAAGGAAGGAAGAAAGGGAAGGAAAAGGGAGAAAGGAAGAAAGGAAGGAGGGAAGAAAGAAAGTAAGTGAGGAAGGAAGAAAGAAAAGAAGGAAGGAAGGGATGAAGGAAGAATGGAAGGGAGGGAGAAAGGAAGGAAGAAAGGGAAGGAGAAAGGGAGGAAGGAAGGAAGGAAGGAAGGAAGGAAGGAAGGAAGGAAGGAAGGAAGGGAAGGAAATAACAGAGATTCAATGAAATAGGCATCTTGATGTGGTGGTTAACTTTTTGCGTCAACTTGACTGAACTACAAGGTGCCCAGAATTTAGTTAAACATTATTTCTGGATGTGTCTGTGAAAATGTTTGCAGATAAGATCAGCAGTTGGTGGACTGTATGAAGCCGGTTGCCCTCACAGGTGTAGACAGGGGTGATTTAATCCTCTGAAGGTCTAAATATAATAAAAAGAAAAAAGAAGGGAGAATTCACTCTTTCTACCTGACTGCTTGAGCCAGAATGTCAGTCTTCTCCTGCTCTCAGACTAAAACTTAAACCATTGGCCCTTCTGGAGGTGAGGCCTCTCCACTTGGACTGGAACCCACACCTTCAGCTCTCCTGGGTCTCAGGCCTTCAGACTCAGACTGGAACTCACACCCTTAACTCTCCTGGGTCTCAGGCCTGTCTGTTGTTTAAGCTGCCCAGTCTATGGTATTTTGTTACAGCAGCCTAAAATGGACCAAGACATCTCATAAGAAGAAAAGATGAGGACACACACATGCACACAGAGGGACGACCACATGAGGACACATGGAGAAGACGGCATCTACAAGTCCTGGAGAGAGGCCTCAGGAGGAACCAGCCCTGCCCACACCTTGATCTTGGACTTCCATCCTCCACGATGGTGGGAAAATAAACGTCTATTGTTGAAGCTCCCTAGCCTTGGGTATTTTATTATGATGCCTCAAACAGACTGATAAACCATCCATTGTTTGTGGTCCAGTGGGGATTCCGAGTGATGGTTTTGCATTGTGTAGAATGAAAGAGCCAAGTCCAGGCAGGAAAGTAAATGAGACAATCTCAAGGTCCTAATGGAACATGAGTTCAATTTCTGTCCCATGGAGGGCATGTGTCAGATTTGGGGGGCGGCACAGGATTCTGCTTCTGAGATGGGTTCTGGGTATGGAATCCATTAATGAATGGGTGGAGAAGAAGAGACAGAGTCTGACAGGGCTGACTTGGAACCGCTAAAGGAGTCTGGGCTCACCCTTAAGCATCCCTGAGCACTCCAAAATTTTGTCTGTGAAGGAGACATTTACGCCTACGCTAGCAGACTTGCTGGTCTTAGTGAGATTTAGCTACTGCATCCTGGGAGGAAATATTTACTGTGATTAATCTTTTAATAACACTCCATGTTGATTATACCACCTGAGGCAACTTGCCTCCCAAAACTGTTCTTGTAACCACAGGGTTTATTTATATTTGAAGAATTAAACTAGAATTAAACTAGACAGACTCACACATTCCTGCCTTTGTTGCCTCCTGGATTAAAAATATTCTGAGAGCAAAACTATTTCTCCAAAGACTGGAAATGTCAAAGTTCATGTGCATTCATTTATTGCAAATGGAATCTAAACACTGGATTTTCATCATTCCTTGCTATTTTTGATTAGTTTTTGGCTTGACTTTACCCCTTTCCTCCCCAACTACCCCAATTTTTTTTTTGTTTCTGAAGGCATACCCAAAAAGTAAAAGCAGAAAATGATTTAACAAGGTTTCCCTCCTAAAGTATTTTTGTGATCCAAAGTGTGACTGCAGTCATTTTAAATTTATACATTGTCATGAAGAAAAATATATCTTCTTCCATGCATATTAAGATATACTTACAGTTAAATCATAAACTGTGTCTGCTCCAAATGCCAGAGGAATGAAGAAAACAGATTCTTCCCTCTCCAGTAATGTACAAATGCATTACATTATTTTTATGACTTCTTTTAGCCAACTTTAAAGTGATGACATGCAAAGGATATTCAAGTTGGGTAATTAAAATTCTAATAGGTTTGAAGTTTATAGAACTCGTGCATGATACCATTAAGTCATCTTTGACCTGCTGAACCCCAAATACGCCTTCTCTTCACTTCTCTCAATTTCTTCCCTGCAGTGATCATACCTACATTTGTTGTCATCACCGTATCTGAAATAGTGGCTTTCAGAATTCGCCAAGACTCTGGGTCCTTCCAACTCACTTTCTCTAGGGTCTTCACTGTGCCATCTGGGTGCAGATGCATGGACCAAACCACTTTTAGCTCAATGTCATGGGTGGAAACCACAACACTACCCTGCAAACACCCTTAGTGCTCTGGTCCTCTGATAACAGGATGCAACCTCAATTCTGCTTCAACCCCACCTGCCAATTCACCTGAGCTAGATGTTTCTGGAGAAAATAGCACCATCATGCCAATTTGTCCGTAGTATCATTCTCCCCTAGTAAATTAATTTTTCCCACTTTCTAAAATCATTACAGTAGCCCCTTCTTATCCTTGGTTTCGCTTTCCACGGTTTCAGTTACCTGCGGTCAACCACAGTCTAAAAATGTTAAAAGGAATATTCCAGAAATGAACAATGCATAAGTTTTAAATTGAATGCTGTTATGAGAAGCATGATGAAGTTTCACACCATCTTGCTCTGTGACTGCAGGGACAGGAATCATCCCTTTGCCAGCACATCCACACTGTACATGCTACCTCCCTGTTAATCACTTAGGAGCAAAGAGATCACATTCACATAGTGTTCATTACAGCATACTGTTATAATTGTTCCTTTTTATTATGTGTTACCTCTATTAATCTCTCACTGTGCCTAATTTATAAATTAGCCTTTATCGTAAGTATGTATTGTACAGAAAAAAACATAGTATGTAAAAGGTTAGGTACTATCTCCTGGTTCAAGCATACACGGTGGGTTGGGGAAGACATCTTTGAATGTATCCCACATAGATAAGAGGTGAACTACTGTCTTTACATCTCCTCCGGGTTGGGGTAGAGGTACATTTGCCAGCCCTGGTTCTCACTTCTGGTCGCAGGTATCATTCCTAGTGCTCTCTGACACTCTCCACAGTGTCTTGGTTGGAAACACACATTCCTAGTCCATTCTAGGAAGAGTGGGTCCCTCTGGAAATAGCAGTAGTGAATACAAAACAGAGATGCAGTTGCAAGGAGAGCCATCCTGTGCTCACAAACTGAAACAATTGGCAGCATTAATTGCATTGGCAACCTTCATTCCCCTTTGGTGTCTAACCAAGTCTATTCACATGTTCCAGGGACTGCAACATGCACATCCTTGGTGGGCCTTATTCTGCCTGCCACCAAGCTAAATACCCTAAAATCTGATGAGTTAAAGATGGAATTACATGCTGAGAAGCACTGCTTTATTTCTGTTTTAACTTTTGGGTTCAGACCCTGTTTGGTTCCTCTGAGAGCCAGAAAAAAAGCTTACCTCAAAACAGGAAGGCTGGGAAAATCTCACTTAATCAGGACATTTATCCCAGTGGTAGACAGAATAATGCTCATGGAGGATGTTGTTTTAGTCTGTTTTCACACTGCTATAAAGAATTGCCTGAGACTGGGTAACTGGTAAAGAAAACAGCTTTAATTGACTCACAGTTGCACATGACTGGGGAGGCCTTGGGAAATTTACAGTCATGGTGAAAGGTGAAGGAGAACCAAGACACGTCTTACATGGCGGCAAGCAAGAGAGAACCAAAAAGGAGAAAGTGCCACTTATAAGACTGTGAGATCATGAGAGAACCCACTATCACAAGAACAGCACAGGGAAACCACCCCAAGATCTAATCACATCCCACCAGGTCACTCCCTCAACACCTGGGATTACAATTCAAGATGAGATCTGGGTGGGAACAAAGAGCCGAGCCATATCAGATGTACACATCACAATCCCTGGAACATATTAATAGACTTGATTAGATGTCAAGGGGAATGAAGGCTGCAGATGCAATAAAAGTTGCTAATTGGCTGACTTTAAAAAGTAGGAGTTTTAGGCCGGGCACGGTGGCTCACGCCTGTAAGCCCAGCACTTTGGGAGGCCGAGGCGGGCAGATCACGAGGTCAGGAGATTGAGACCATC
>NW_012119454.1:564796-585534 GCF_000951035.1 Colobus angolensis palliatus | reverse complement strand
GGGAGAAAAAAGAGAATGCAAAGGAGATGTGACTACCCAAAAAAGACACAGAGAGATGCACCTTGCAGGCTTTGAAGATGGAGGAAGAAGATCTCCGGCCACTGCACTCCAGTCCGGGCGACAGAGCGAGACTCCGCCTCAAAAAAAAAAAAAAAAAAGTAGGAGTTTTATCCTGGAATATCCAGGTAGAACCAATGTCATTAAGAGTCCTTAAATGTGGAAAAAGAGGGAGAAAAAAGAGAATGCAAAGGAGATGTGACTACCCAAAAAAGACACAGAGAGATGCACCTTGCAGGCTTTGAAGATGGAGGAAGAAGATCTCTAGAAGCTGAAAAAGGTAAGAAAAAGGATTCTCCCCTAACCTGGAGCACAGCCCTGCTGACATCTTGATTTTAGCCCACTAAGACTCAAGTCAGACTTCTGACCTCCAGAACTGCCAGACTAAATTGGTGTTGTTTTGAACCAGTAAATTTGTAGTGATTTGTTATAGCGGCAAATAGGAGACTTACATACTCACTTTCATTTCCATTTTTGCAGTTGACATCTAAGTGGTCTCTCTGCGTTCTTGCATGTTGCTTTGGGTTACATTTTCTTAATGCATGGCCTTTCTTGTTCTCATTCTCAACAACAAAGCAATACAAATCACTTCTGATGGCTTGGCAGGCATAAATGTTCCACAACATTCTTAGCTTGGCATCCAGTGTCCCCAGCCGTATTACCATGACCTCCACTTCTAGTGTTATTTCTTACTTCCTCCTTGCACATTTTCTGTGTGTTCCTGGCAGACTGGACAATTTTCTATTCCTCAAACCTGCTCAAGTTTCTATAAACCAAAAAGTATTTGACATAGATCCCAATCCGCTTAGAAGTTTATTTTGCCAAGGTTAAGGACATGCCCAGAAGAAATAAACATGGAATCAGAGAAACAGTCTATGGTCTGTGCCTTTCTCCAAAGATGATTCTGAAGGCTTCAATGTTTAAAAGGGAGAAGTGGGCTTGAAGGGAAAAAGGGAGGGTATGGTCACATTACTGAATCGAAATTTCAAGAGAAAGGGAGCAAGAGGAGCAATAGTCAAGCATATATTTGTCTCATGTTTAGGAAATTAGCACTTTGCATAAGGTGAACCTAGCTTATGTAGCTACCTGTGGAGATGTTTAACCCTTTATCTGTAGCTATCTGCTTAGGAATGAAAGGAAAGGCATCTTCTTGCATGATTCAACGTTCACCTTGTTTTTTCCTTTTGGAAGAGCGAATTGAGGTCCTGAGTTTTTATGTTTTCTTTCACATTTCATCACATCCATGTCTACGTCTGTACCTCCAAATGGCTGGTACTGCCTTTGAATGCTCTCTTTTCCTAACAAACATCTATTCATTGATTCATTTCAAGAGGAGCAAAAGGCTATTGTCTGTCACTCTTTTCCAGTAACGGCTGTTGTTTTACCTTGCAGTATAGTGTGTGTACATGCCTGTGTGTTTATGTACATGTCTGTGGGTTTACGCACGTGTGTTATAATGCCATGCCCATTTGACAGCAAACTCTTACAGGATCCTGGGAGATGCACCAGATATTTAGTAACAAGACACACATGTCAGCTTACATTTTCAAAAGAAGGAAATAAAATGAACTTCACATTTCATGTGATGCAATCTTTTTATTCTTAATCCTTGGAAAAAGCCTACCAGCAGATGGAAACATCTCTATTTTCAGAGTGATGAACCCGGCATCCATAATGTGTGTGTACTGTTTAGGACTCATGATCTAGTGAGTGACCAGGGTAAGACTCAGACCCAGTGTTTTGAGTCTGAGCTTTTTGTTGCACCACTTTTTTTACACATACTGAGCTCCAAGGAAATATTCCTAGATTGGTTTGTTTCATCAGGTAAATCTCAGCCATTCGGAAAAAAGTTCAGGGCAAGTTACTGAAAGCCTGTCCTTGTTCTGTCCCCTAGGATTGAGTCAGAAAGGAAAAAAACTGTGATGGGCTAAATTGTATCCCCCTAAAATTCATATATTGAAGTCCTAAACTCCAGGACATCAAAATGTGACTGTATTTGGAGACAGGGTCTTCAAAGAGGTGATTAAGGTAAAACGATGTCATTAGGGTAAACCCTGATCCAATGTGACTGGTGTCCTCATAAAAGGAGGAGATGAGGACACACACACAGAGGGACGACCACGTGAGGACACAGGGAGATGATGGCATCGACAAGCCCAGGAGAGAGGCCTCAGGAGGAACCAGCCCTGCCCACACCTTGATCTCCAACTTCCAGCCTCCAGGACTGTGGGAGAATAAATGTCTGTCGTTTAAACCACCCAGTCTATGCTATTTTGTTATAGCAGCCTGAAATGAACGAAGACATCTCATTAGAAGAGGCAATGAGGACACAGACACACACAGAGAGATGACCCTGTGAGGGCCCAGAGAGAAGACGGTGTCTGCGAACTAAGGAAAGAAGTCTCAGGAGGAACCAGTCCTGCCCACACCTTGATCTCACACCTCTGGCCTCCAGGACTGTGGGAGAATAAATGTCTGTTTCTTAAGCCCCCTGGTCTGTGGACTTTTGTTATGATGGCCTCAGCTGACTCATACAATGGTCTTGTGTGACCCTGTACTCAGGACAGCTAGGGTTTGTGATATCTTTACAGAGAGAGAACTGTTTACAGACTGCATAGCGAATCCTGAACACATTCACTGCTTTACTTAGGTTACTTGCCACTGTCTTTGTTTTGGGAAACAAAAGATCACAGAGGTGACTTTATTCAAACCTCAGTGCAAACTGTTTGCAAATGGTCTCTTACTGGGTCATTGACAGGACTCAGCATAAATGGGAAATAGAAAGTGTCTGACCCAAAAGCCACTTGTGGCTAACATTTCTAGCTCTGGCCATCTGGGAATTCCAGGGGGCATCAGAATTATCTTGGGGAGGGTGCCCTGGTAGAGTAATTGATCCCAAAGTCTTAGCTGGGTCCTGAGAGACTTTAAAACTGGCAAGCCACCTAGACACAGAATGTTGATTATCACACTGAAAATGGAATTAATTATCAATGGTATGCACTCAAGACATACTTAGAGTGTCCTTGAATTAGTGGCAAATATTTTGCTTAAATTTCTGTCCAAAACATGGATTGCCTTCTGGAATGTGGAGGGGATGAGAGTTACAAATGCGTAGTTGTGTCCATGCTCCCATCCTACACAATCATTAGTTGGACAGCCAAAGAATTAGCTTTCCAGACTTCCTAACCTTCTCAATAGGACTCTAAAAATACAGAAAGCCCACATGTATTTTCATTCTTATGGAATGTTACCCTTTTTAAAAGTATTACCCAAGAGTGGAGGAAGCAGAATTACTGATTTCTGGAAGACAGGTGCCTCTAGCAGTGTCATTTTTCATCGACTGTGAATTCTTCATGGCTGGTCTGGCTTCACCTGGAATTCATGGAGAGCCCATGTGACTTTAACTTGACCATCATAAACTATAAGGCACAGAGATCCCTAATGCAATCTTATCACACGGAAAAAGAAGCAATGTGAGAAGATGGATATATTAAATTTGTATTTTAATAATATCAAGGTACCCATAACAGCATGTTGTAAACCTTGCAATAAAATTTATTTAAGGAATTTTAAATGAGACCATGTGGTATTTGGTTTTCATGTGGATAACCTTTCCCTAGAAACAAAGGTGGAAAATGTGAGTTGAACAGACAAAGAATTCTGTGAGGTTATTTTGAAAAATAACTGAATGGTTGCATCTATTGCAACGTTACCACCTTTAATTTTATCGATTAGTTACTATTTTTTTTTTTTTGAGACAGAGTCTTTCTCTGTTGCCCAAGTTGGAGTGCAGTGGCATGATCTTGGCTCACTGCAAACTCTGCCTCTCAGGTTCAAGTGATTCTCCTGCCTCAGCCTCCCGTGTAGCTGTGATTACAGGTGCATGCCCCCACGCTCGGATAATTTTTGTATTTTTAGTAGAGACGGGGTTTTGCCATGTTGGCCAGGCTGCTCTCAAACTCCTGACCTCAAGTGATCCGCCCACTTCGTCCTCTCCAAGTGTTAAGATTACAGGCGTGAGCCATTGTGCCTGGCCGATTAGTTACTTTTGAAGCTTGATATTCAAATGTAGATACCATATGATACTTAGAAATAATAAAATACTTAGAAAAATAAGACAAAAAGAGGAACTGGCTGGTAGGTGTCTACAAGCATTTGCAAACAGTCACAACAGTCTCTGTAGTGTTACTGGTTTGGTGACCATCTTAAATCAAGCTCTCGCAGAGGATGGAGTGGGCTTCAAGGGTGAATGCAGGTAGAATCTCCAAACCTAAAAAAGAATATCACTAACTTGAGAGGTCCTATGGATCCCAATGGACATTTGGATCTGTGTGTATGTGTGTGTGTGTATGTGTGTGTGTGTGTGTGTATGTGTTTGTGTATGGGTATGGGTGGGTAGATGTATGTCTGAGTTCTAGGGAGCAAGGATGATAACATGGATGGTGAAGGAACTTATTACGGGCTGAATTCTGTCCCTAGAAATTCATATGCTGAAGTCCTAACTCCTAGTACCATGGAAGACGGCTGTATTTGGGGATTGGGTCTTTCACAAGGTAATTAAGTTGCATGAGGTCATTAGACTGGATCCTAATTCAATATGACTCGTGGCCTTATGTTATCAGGTAAATGTTTACGTCTCCCTAAAATTCAAAGTTGAAATTCTTACTCCCAAGGTTTAAGAAGAGCTTCATGAGTGGAATGAGTGCCCTTATAAAAGGGACCTCGGAGAGCTCCCTCACCCTTTCCACCATGTGAAGACATAGTGAGAAGGCGTCGTCTATGAATCAGGAAGCGGGACCTCACCAGACGTGGAATCTGCCATGCTTTTAATTTGGATTTCAAGCCTCCAGAACAGCCAGCAACAAATGTCTGTTGTTTATAAGCCTCCCAGTCTACGGTATTCTGTTGTAGCAGCCTGAAATGGACTAATACACTTTATGAGAAGAGAAGACGAGGACACAGACACACACAGAGAGACGACCTGGTGAGGACACTGGGAGAAGATAGTGTCTACAAGCTCAGGACAGAGGCCTCAGGAGGAACCAGCCCTGCCTGCACCTTGATCTCAGACTTCCAGCCACCAGAACTGTGAGAGAATAAATGTGTGTTGTTTATAATCCACCCAGTCTGTGGTATTCTGTGATAGCAGCCTGAAATGGACTAAGACATCTCATAAGAAGAGGGGATGAGGACACAGACACATGCAGAGGGTCTGTGAGGACACAGGGAGAAGACGGTGTTGGCAAGCCCAGGAGAGAGGCCTCAGGAGGAGCCAGCCCCGCCCACACCTTCCTCTGGGATTTCCAGCCTCCAGGACTGTGAGAAATAAATGTCTGTTTTTTAAGCTTCCCAGTTTATGGTTCTTTGTTATGGAAGCCTGAGCAAAGTAATACAAAGCAGATGGTTTTTGTGACACAAAATACTGATGGCAACGATCTTGCTATTAATGAAGGGATCAGGAGGATAAATACGATAAATAGTGTTTGATGTTTCAGCTTCCGGATATTACTGGCATGCAGATTCAGACAAAGCGTGTTTTCTTCAGCAGTTTGGCCCCATCTTTTATAGGAGGCACAGTTTCCAAAGAGGGATAAAGAGGATGAATGGGAGGAAAAGGAGGGAAGCAGGAATAATTGAGAAAAAAGCAAAAGCTGACAGAAGAAGAGATGTAAGGAGACAGAATCTATAGTTCAATTGTATTCTTACAACTGGATAATTGAGCTATTTTCGAAATGCAGTGTTATTTATATGTAATGGAGAAAAACAAGAAAAATGTTTTCCAAGATTAAGTGGTATTCCTCATTGCCAATAAAAAAAATAAATTAGAGATAGCTTTGATAGATACCAGGATACTGTACCACCCTTCACCCACCATTTGGGACATAGTGATTATAATAGTTGACAGCTTTAAGATCATTTCAGCTACCAAGATTTAATTTGTCTGCCTGGGATAACTTTTTCCTAGAAAACAGATGGAAAACGTGAGTTTCACAAACAGTAAATAATTCTGTGAGCTTCTTTGAAAACTCACTGAATTGATGCTTCTCTTGCAACATTGCTATTTTCCATTTTATTGATTAGTAACTTTTGAAGCTGGATATTCAAATGTACATGCCATAGGATACTTTACATCGGAAACGTGGGGAGTCAATGATTTCATTTATGAAGTTAATATTTACAGAAAAATGAAAATGTATGGTCCTTGGCCAACAATCGCTATGCTCAGTCTCATTTGCCATTAACGAAGGGATCAGGAGGATGAATACTATATTGTTTGATGTTTGAGCTTCCAGATATTACTAGAATGTGGAGTAAAATATTTTTTATTGTTACCTTTAGCAATATACTTTACTAAAGTCTAATTCCAATCTGCAACATATTTTCAAACTTCTGCCTGTTTTTATGATGAAAATTTTTTTGTTTTTTTGAGACGGAGTCTCGCTCTGTCTCCCAGGTTGGAGTGCAGTGGCCGGATCTCAGCTCACTGCAAGCTCCGCCTCCCGGGTTTATGCCATTCTCCTGCCTCAGCCTCCCGAGTAGCTGGGACTACAGGCGCCCGCCACCTCGCCCGGCTAGTTTTTTTTTTTTTTATTTTTAGTAGAGACGGGGTTTAGCCAGGATGGTCTCGATCTCCTGACCTCGTGATCCGCCCGTCTCGGCCTCCCAAAGTGCTGGGATTACAGGCTTGAGCCACCGCACCCGGCTATGATGAAAATTTTACACTTATATATTTATGTCTCAATATTCTATAAGAAGAAAAATAAGAATTAAAGATAAAGCAGATAAGAAAAGGCATAAATTCAAAGATTCATGATTTACTTTACTCAAAACTGTTCAGGAAATGGAATTATACAAATACTAATATATACTATCTTAGGCTGTCTAAGCTACTATAACAAAATACCATATACTGGGAGGCTTATAAACAAAAGACGCTTACTGCTTACACTTTTGGAGGCTGGAAGTCCCAGATCAAGGTGCGGTAGATTCAGTGTCTGGTGAGGGTTTCCTGGTTCCTAGATGGAGCCTTCTTGCTGTGTTCTCACATGGTGGAAGGAGCGAGAGAGCTCTCTGGGATCCCTTTTATAAGGGCACTCATCCCATTCACGAAGCCCCACCCTCATGACCTCATCACCTTCCAAAGGCCCCACCTCCCAACACCATCACCTTGGAGGTGAGGGTTCAACACATGAATTTTGGGGAGATGCATTCAGTCCATAGCATGTACCCACATAAACAAATACATATGTTTATGTGTATATATGTGTATTCACATCTTGTGAATTATATATAGGAAATAAATGTTATGTATATGTGTATGTGCTCGTGTATGTGTATATACATAAAACGTAAAGGGTATATTCCAAAATATAGCCCAATTTTTATACGTAAAAATTACACTGAATCAAATTTAAAGAACATTCTTCTACATTGTTTAGTATAAATTAAATATTTTAAAATTAAAAGAAACAGATCAACTTTAGTTAAAATAACAAAATCTTCCCCAAAGGTGACCTCCATGTGATGTGGGAGGGCTTGTGGGAAAACACATATTTATGGCACAGATTTTTCTTTCCACATGGCTCTGCATACACCCCTACTGAGCCCAGAGATACTTGGTCTTGCTGGTATACCAATGGATTATCTCTAAAAACTCCATTTCTTTGACTCTTTCCTTGAGAGCAAGGAAAGTCAGTCATCTGTTTATCTGTTGATTGGTTGTTTTTTCAGTTCAGTGATATCATAAATGACCATGAAGGATCCCAGGAACTTATTATTTGTTTATGTGATCTGTAGGGCATTTAATAGCTCCTGCCTAATATTCCTGCAGACTCTATTTTTGGTATTCTTGGAAGACAAAAAGTTCATTTTTCTCTTTTATTGAAAAGCCCTATTGAAATCCTTTTATGTGCATTTTTCCATTGTAAGACCAATAAAAGGTAGATTTATTATTCTATCCGCTTTTCCCAAGCACAGCTTCAACACAAAACAAAGTTGTACCAACAGTTAGCATTAAAGCCACATGCCCATTTTTGGGAAAACTGCAGAATATCTCTTGCAGTCCTTGTGGGTGGGGTGGGAAGGGGTCAAGTAGTTTTCTCTTTTGTCAGAGATTTTCTTTACAGAGACATTAGATCATTCAAATCAACCATTTTGGAACACTGAATTTTCTTTTAATGAAAAACAAGTTTTTGTTTGTTTGTTTTCAATATTAACTGATGTGATAAATGAATGTTTTTGGCATCCCCTTTGGGCAAAGTGGAAGATTGGCACATGGTACCAATAAGTGAGTTAATAAATGATTTGTAAAATGTAAATGAGTAAATAAATTAATCCAGAAACATCATTATTTGTCAATGTTCCTGTTAGTAAGTCTTCAACAACCATATGTTCTCTTAAGCCAATGCAGAATTATTCTCTGGGGAAATTTTTTCCCCACCAGAAGTATCCCCAGCCCCTTTTCTTGCAAGGTTGCATGGTGGTGTCCATTAAATGGAACATTTTGCTAGAGAATTCCATTTTCATGAGAAGACACAATGCTAACTTTTGTTGTCTTAGTTCTCATCAATATCTGGACTAGGTTCTTGCTGAAGATGCTAACTTTGAAATTTCTGCTCTTCAATCTTCTTTAGACTCTAAGGTAAACTACATTAGTAATGAAGGATTGTATGAGGGATACTCAGTCCCTCTATATACATATAAATTTTACCCTGGAGTCAACTCATAACATTAAAAAGCTTTAGGGTTATGAAAAAAGCTTCAGACATGGAATTCAATGTTTCTAAGGCACTCTAGCATCTAATAAGACATTTCTTTTGCAAAGTTTAAGCTACCTGTAGTTGGATATTGACTTCAATTTGAATAATTTTTTTTTAAACGGCTAAGCAACTTGCTGGATTTGGGACAGGATTCATTAATATGCTGTATGCTGCAGCCTTGGCCCATGTATGCATACATATTATCCTCACATCTGTCTGTCTTAGGGTTTAACATGGTGTTCACTGATGACTTAAATGAATCTACTTTTATGTCATGGAGTTATAGCCAGGCTAAATACAGAGACAAACATTTATCCTAGTGTTGGTGGAATTCTATATACAAGTGTGTGCATGCACACACACACACACACCCCACTCTCCCTTTTAGATACTCTGTCTTACAGTAATCTCTCTATGACTCTGTCGTTGCTGCAATTGGGAAAATAGAATACTTGATACACATAATTTAAGAAGATCAACAGTAGCATCGGTTGACCAAAGTATTTCCCATTTCCAAATTAATCGTTGCCCTTGAGCAGAGCAGAAATATTCCTTAGTGTTTTCCAACTGCCTCATTCCCTGCCAGGCATATTGACCCCAAGTCTTGGTGGCTTCAGGAAAAACATGACAGCTTGCTTCACAGGCTGAGGTCATACAATGAATAACACAATTATTAGGGTGAATGTAATTGGAGGTAAGAAATGCATTGAGAAGAATCATTTACCCTCAGACTTCCAGTGTACAGAAGTGATAAAAATATGAGTAGCAGAACATTATTCAATCAAACATGGTCCCATGAGCTACATAAGGAACCTCTTCAGACATATTCATGCACTGTGCTGTGTCAGTCACCCAAGCACATGCTTTGCTTTTCAGAATCAGTAGGATAAGCCAGAATGGAAACTCTTGAGGGATAGAGTTTCCTGTTTAACATTCTCATCCAAGACAAGCTTCCTAGCTGCTAAGTCTATAGATAACTCAGCAGTTACGGTGCTCATATCCATTCGTTCATGGGTATGGGTGATGTGCCAATGCTCTTCCAGGCAGAATACTCAATGAAGGTGATAAGGGAGTAAACAAAACAAGCCAAGCATTGGAACGTATGCTTTAGTGGAGGCAGACAGTAATAAAAAAAATCAGACAAATAGCTGTATCATTATGGACTGTGGTGGGTATTATGAGGGAAATAAATATGATGCCAGGAGAAATTGTAACAAAGGGTATGAACTAGTTCAGGAGGTCACAGATAAATTCTGCATGCTCCAAGTAGAAGACACAGCATGGCAAAGCATCTGCAGCAGGAGTAGGTAGGGCTAGAGAAAATCTAGGTTTTCAGGGAAGGTGAAAAGTAGAGAGAAGTGAGAACTAAAACCAGGCAAAGCAGAGCATCTGAGGACCATCAGGACTAGCATTCATTGTAAGAGCAATGGCAAGCAATTAAAAGGGTGAAGGCATACCTGTAATCCCAGCACTTTGAGAGGCTGAAGCAGGTGGATCACCTAAGGTCAGGAGTTCGAGACCAGCCTGGCCAACATGGTGAAACCCCATCTCTACTAAAAATACAAAAAAATTAGCCAGGCATGGTGGCATGTACCTGTAATCCCAACCACTTGGGAGGCTGAGACAGGAGAATCACTTGAACCTGGGAGGCGGAGGTTGCAGCAAGTCGAGATCGTGCCACTGCACTCCAGCCTGGGCAACAAGAGTGAAAACTCTTTGAGATGCAAAATAGATAAATAAATAAATAATAAAATAAAAGAATGAAGCAAGGAGGAACACCAGGTCTATAGGTGACCACTTAGGAAGCAGATGAAGTGTCTAGGTAAGAGGCCAAGGTAGTTTCCACCAGATGGATGGTGAGAGAAAAGGAGAAATGCAGACAAATGAGAAACATCTATGAGGATTGGAGATAGATTGATTGCAAGGGGAAAATGAAGACTTCTAGGTTCCTGACTCGTGGGACTGGACGTGAAAGGCTGGCACACAAGTTTGCTCTTTGTTCTTGTGTTAGTCTGCTTTGCATTACTGCAGAGGAATACCTGAGGCTGGATGGTTTAAAGAAAAAAGGTTTATTTGGCTCACAGTTCTGCAGACTACAAGAAGCTTGGCACTGACATCTACTTCTAGTGAGGACCTCAGGTGTCTTCCCATCATGACAGAAGGCAAGGGGAGCTGGTGTGTGTATAGAACACATGGCAAGAAAGGAAGCCAGATACAGATACCAGGCTCCCTTAAACAACCAGCTCTCACATGAACCAACAGAGCCAAAACTCACTCATTACCAAGGAATGGCACCAAGGCATTTATGAGGAATCCACCCCCGTGACCCAAATACCTCTCACTCAGCCCCACCTCCAATATTGGAGATGAAATTTCAACATGAGATTTGGAAGGGAAAATATCCTAAGCGTATCAGGCATTGATAAGTGTAATGCCCTTTGAGATAGCTGAGAGGAAATGTTAGAAGGACTTGGATATATGGGTCTGGAGTATGTAGACAAGATCTGAACTGGAAACATACATTTGGAGTGACTGATCTACATATGTTGATAGAAGTCAGGGGCAGAGATGGAAAAACTTACAAAAGATGAATAAAATAAGAGGAAATAGTCCAGGAGAAAGTTTAGAGGTGCTCCAACATTCAATTGTCTGTTGAATGGTGAAGGTCAAATGCATCCAGTGGATCGAGTGATTTAATTGAATTATGGTGAGCTTGCAGAGAGCTGTGATTAAGTCATAGGATAAATTCCAGACTGAAATTGCCTTAGCAACATTATAACTGAGGAAATTATGACAATGAAAGAGATCAGACCTAAATGACTCCATCTTGCTTCTAACCTTTAAGTTGTCCTTGTTCATTTCTGTGTGTAGACTGAACTAACTTTGGGAAGGAATTCAGTTCATGGTTTGACTCTGAAATAAAACTGAAAATAGCCCTTTCCCCAAAAAGACCCCCTTCTTGATTGGGGACCTGTCTGCCTTTGCAGGACTAACAAATTAGCTACAAGATTAGAAAGTACAGTTTTGGGGTAATTGGGGTCATGCAGCTTCCGGCTCCAAGAGTCTGAACCTCCCCACATTGCTCCTGGGGATACCATCACTATTGTAAAACCTGAGATCCATGCTTGAGATATTTTGCAGACCCTATGCTTGATGCATCAGTTGACACCACCCAGACTAGTAATCTGGCTCAACCAGTTCTGCCATCCCACCCAGGAACAGAAAACGACAAGAAAACCTCACTTTGACCCGCTATAATTCCATCTCCAACCTGGCCAATAAGCACTCTCCACTTCCCAAGGCCCAACTCAACAAATTATCTTTAAAAACTCTGATCCCCAAATGCTCAGGGAGACTGATTTGAGTAATAATAAAACTCTGGTCTCCTGCACAGCCGGCTCTGCATGAATTACTCTTTCTCCATTGCAATTCCCCTGTCTTAATAAATCAGCTCTGTCTAAGCAGTGGGCAAGGTGATCCCATTGGGCAGTTACAAGATTACGGTGAGCCAAAAATGAAGGGAATGGAGACTTCAAGTATCCACAACTCAAAGAACATTGCTAATGTTCATTTCTTCTATGTTTCCCCATCATCTTATGTCATTTACATTTGGCATCTCAGATCTTATATCATCAGAAAGAAAATACTTGCTTATTATTTTTCTTACCTGTAAATATTATTGATGAAAAGAGTCAAACTTTGTAAAATATTTGAAGAGATTTATTCTGAGCCAAATATGAGTGGCCAATGGCCAGTGACACAGCCCCAGGAGATCCTGAGAACATTGCCCAAGGTGGTCAGGCTACAGCTAGCCTGGTTTTATACATTTTAGGAAGACATGAGACATAAATCAATACAAGTAAGATGCACATTGATTTTGTTTGGAAAGGTGGGACAACTGGAAGTGGTGGCTTCAAGGCTATAGTAGGAAGATTCAAAGGTTTTCTGATTGGCAATTGGTTGAAAGAGTTCATCTAAAGACCTGGAATCACTAGAAAGGAAATGTCTGGGTTAAGAAGTCCTGGAAAAGGAAAAGAGATTCTCTACAGAACACAGATTTTCCCTTACAAGAAACAGCTTTGCAGGGCTATTTCAAGATATGGCAAAGAAACATATTTGGGGTTAAAATATTTTGATTTCCTCTCTTAAATGTCATATGATATTATGCTAGAGTCAGGTCGGAAAGTAAGCCATGTTACACAGAGTTAAATAAAACCCCTCTCAGGAGACTTTATGATTTGTAGGACATGACTCCCAAGACCCCTTAGATCGGAATTTTGGCAAGAGAAGAAAAAAGTTTAGAGTTTTGTCCTCGTTACGGTTTCAATTCAGTAAGAAATTGTGCATTACATTTCACCGACTGAAGTACAATCTAGATATCTGTTATCTTCCCCCAAAAGAGTTTTTTGTTGCTGTCCTTGAAAGCCTGGAACAGAGATAATTAATACGCAATGATAGATAACATCCATTTTCTAAGAATTTCCAAAAGTCACCAAGCCTATGAAAAGCAGAACCATTCCTGAAAATACATGTTCAAAATGTTGGAAAAAGAATTTAATAGATTCCAGAAGAATCCCCCGCCACCCAAACAAGCCTGTTCAGCTGCTCAGCCTGTGTGTGGGAAGCAGTTTTGTTTCTCTGGATGTCAGCATTTCTCTGCACATAGGCCTAGCTGCAAAAGACATTTCCACCCTCAGCTGGATAAAGGGGCCAGACCACGTTGAAGGACATCTCCAGATACTCTGGCCACCATCCTGGGTGTTCAGTGTGTGGTTAACAGTCAGTCCTCCTGGGCAAGGGAAAGGAGACAGACAGTGTGACCTAGCGAGGTGAGAGCAGGGAGGAGTCCCACAGAAGGTGGTGACAGGCTCTTCTTTCCTAAAGGAACACAGCTAGGCTGAGATTTTTACCTAGTGGTCTGTTGGTTTCTCGGAGGCCACTGGAAATGTTGCAGGTGAGGATTTGGCTGCTGCTGCAGGGAGCAAGTTTCTGGAGAGGAAATTGGCCTCCCATGGGGAGGATAAAGGATGGAGGGAAGTGGATCAGAAGCCCCAGGGGCTGGCTGAGGAGGAAGAACTCTAACAGCAGGGCAGGAAATCTGCGGTCAGAATTGCAGCTGGTTTCTCCCTGATCTTCTCTCTCTTCCTACTCTTGTTCTGTCACCTCCTTGGCCCCAAAGCCTCTCTGCCCTGATCTTTTCCTGTCCTTCTGTCCCATGCCTCTCCTCCCACATTGCTTGCTCAGCAATCTATCCCACGTCCTTGCCTTCCTTTCTCAGAGAAACGCATTGCGTTCAGCTGATCACTCATTCTGCTTTATCCCTGTGTCCTTTCTGGGAGGATATTTTCCTTTAAATGTAGGACTGTGAAACCTTGGAAGATTTGTTGCAGGAAAGGGGTCCTCATCCAGACCCCAATAGAGGCTTCTTGGATCTCACGCAAGAAAGAGTTTGGGACAAGTCCATAGAGTAAAGTGAAACCAAGTTTATTAGCAAAGTAAAGGAATAGAAGAATGGCTACTTGATAGAGGAGCCCTGAGGGCTGCTGGTTGCCCATTTTTATGGTTATTTCTTGAGGATTATTCATGCCTCCCATTTTTAGACCATATAAGGAAACTTCCTGAGGTTGCCATGGCATTTGTAAACTGTCATGGCGCTGGTGGGAGTGTAGCAGTGAGGACAACCAGAGGTCACTCTTGTGGCCATCTTGGGTTTGGTGGGATTTGGCCGGCTTCTTTACAGCAATCTGTTTTATCAGCAAGGTCTTTGTGACCTGTGTCTTGTGCAGACCTCCTTTCTCATCCTGTGATTTCTAAGTCTGGGAATGCAGCCCAGTAGGTCTCAGCCTCATTTTACCTAGCTGCTATTCAATATGGAGTTGCTCTGCTTCACACATCTCTGACAGATTCATACCTGGTGAAGTGTCAAGATTTCACAGCTGAGTAGAGAGGTCGGGTGGACTTAGGAAATGTTTCTGGGCAGCTTAAAGGAGCCAGAACAAGTGGCCCCTGAATTGCCCTGAGACTCCGGGCTGGCTCTGTGAGACCCTGAGTAATGTTGAACAGATTTTTGCATAGAGATGAATATCAACACTTCTTCAGGTCGGCCAAAGGTGAGGAGGCTTAGAGAATGAATGCATTTCAAGTCGGAGTCATAGCTCTGGGAGCTTCAATTCTATGAACCTTTAATCTAAGGCAACAGACCTTATTGCTTTAAGACACGGCTCTGAACTCCAATGTTCATGTATGTATTAGTCTTCTGGGGCTGCCGTAATGAAGTCCCATAGAATAGGTGGCTTAAACAAAAGGGATTTATTTTGTCAGGGTCTTGGAGCCTGGAAGTCCCAGGCGAAGGTGTGGGCAGGGCTGGTTCCTCCTGAGGCCTCTCTCCTGGGCTTGGAGACACCATCTTCTCCCTGTGTCCTCACAGAGTCATTCCTCTGTGTGTGTCTGTGTCCTCATCTTCTTCTCTTATGAGGTGTCTTAGTCCATTTCAGGCTACTATCACAGAATACCATAGACTAGGTGGCTTGTAAACAACAGACATTGATTCTCCCATAGTCCTGGAGGCTGGAAGTCAAAGATCAAGGTGTGGGCTGGTTACTCCAGAGGCCTTTCTCCTGGGTTTGGAGATGCTATCTTCTCCCTGCATCCTCCCAGGGTTGTCCTTCTGTGTGTGTCTGTGTCCTTATCTCCTCTTCTTATAAGGACCCCAGTCATATTAAATTAGGGCCCATCCTAATAACGTCATTTTACCTTAATTACCTCTTTGGAAACCCCATTTTCACATATAGTCACATTTTGAGCAACTAGGGGTTAGGGCTTCAACATATAAATTTTGGAGAGACTCAATTCAGGCCATAGCAGTAGACTAATGCCAGCTCAGTACCTCCAAAGCTCTGCGCCCTAGTTCATTGTGTACATTCTCAAAACCCCTTTTTCCTTATTTGTAAAATGAGGTTACTCATGGCAATGAATTTAACTCCAAAGGACTGTTTGGAAAATTCCTGGATATTAGCAAATGCTCAATATACATTAGCTTTTGCTACATTACTAATCAATTTCTTCCAAACACATATACTCTTGGTGGGAATGTAAATTAATACAATCTCTGTGGAAAACAATATGGAGATTTCTCAGAGAAGTAAAAATAGAACTACCATTCCATCCAGCAATCCTACTACTGGCTATCTACCCAAAGGAAAGTAGATCATTATATCAAAAAGATACCTGCACTCATATGTTTATCACAGCACTATTGACAGTAACAAACTCATGGAATCAACCTAAGTGTCCATCACTGTAGGAATGAATAAAGAAAATGTTGTACACATACATCATGGACTACTACTCAGCCATAAAAAAGAATGAAATCATGTCTTTTGCAGCAACACAGGTGGAATTGGAGGCCACTATCTCTAAGTGAAATAACTCAGAAACAGAAAGTCAAATACTGCAAGATCTCTCTAATAAGTGGGAGCTAAATAACGTGTGCACGTGGACATGAAGATGAAAATAATAGATAATAGATACTGGGGACTCCAAAAGGTGGGAAGGTGGGAGGCAAGTGAGGACTGAAAAACTAACTGTTGGGTACAGTGTTCACTATTCGGGTGATGGGTTCACCAGAAACCCAACCTTACCATTACATAATATACCCATAAAACAAACCTGAACATGCACCGCCTGAATTTAAAAAATTATAAAGGCAAAAGAAACCAACGGCATTGTATTTTAGTTGGTTTCTTTTTGTAAAGATAGACGCTTTTTCCTAAAATGTCACTGTGTTACAAAAACTTACTACACACAGAAAAAAAAAAAAATTCTTCCAAATGCAAGCAAGTCAGCTTCTACCTGGTGAAAGAAGCTTCTACTTGGTGAATGAAGCTTCCTGGTTGGCATTTTCCTTGTAGTCATCTATCTGAAGAAGAGTTTTGGTGTATGATATGGTTTGGATCTATGTCCCCATTCAAATCTCTTGTTGAATTGTAATCCCCAGTCTTGGAGGTGGGGCCTGGTGGGAGATGATTGGATCATGAGGGGGGTTTCTAATAGTTTATCACCATCCCTCTAGTGCTGATACGGTTCTCACAAGATCAGGTTGTTTAAAAGTATGTAGCACCTCCCCCATCTCTTTCTCTCTCTTGCCCTCCTGCTCCAGCCATGTAAAACTTGCATGCTTCCCCTTCACCTTTCACCATGATTGTAAGGTTCCTGAGGCCTCCTTGGAAGTAGAAGCCAATGTGCTTCCTGTACAGCCTGCAGAACCATGAGCCAATTAAATCTATTTTCTTTATAAATTACCCAGTCTCAGGTAGTTCTTTATGGCAGTATAAGAACAGACTAATACAGTGTAGTTCTTACACTGCCTAGCAGAACTTGAGTCTATTCCAAGGTGTTTCCATCAGGAAAACTCAAGGACCAATTCATGTCTCTGTACTTTCATGAGGAAGATAATAACATCATTGGGTGTTGTTGCATGTTGCTTAGGTTAACACTGGCAAGAAGTGTGATTTTCATTATAAATGGAAGTGGGCAGAGCTCCTAAAAGTTGTATTAAAGGCTCTGCCATAAATGCAAGTTCATCTTTGCAACTCTAAAATGTATTAAGACCTGATGTGAGAATAAGACTCTTCTGTCTCAGTTGAAATGAGGCACTACTGTAAGATATAAAACATACCAATGCAATTTGGATCATTACCATGTGCAGAATTTACAAAGATGTAAACTTTTCCTCCTGGGTAAGATGCAGCCCATGTGGAGGAGAGAACTGGTAATTCAAACAAAATATGTATTGAGCCAATTCTTAGAAATAATATCTAGTCACTTAAAGAATTCAAGAGTACATCCAGAAAGATGCAATAGGTTAGGGCAGTGGCTTATGCCTGTAATCCCAGTACTTTGGGAGGCCGAGATGGAAGGATTGCTGGATGCCAGGAGTTCAAGACCAGCTTGGACAACACAGAAAGACTTTATCTGCACAAAAATTAAAAAGAATTTTAAAAAATTAGCCAGGTGTGGTGGCATGTACCTGTAGTCCTAGCACCTCAGGAGGCTAATGCAGGAAGATCGCTTGAGTGCAGTAGTTTGAGGTTGCTGTGAGCTATGTTTGTGCCACTGCACTCCAGCCTGGGTGACAGACTGAGATTCCCATCTCTATTAAGGAAAAAAAAGGTCCAATAAGAGGGTGTACAATAACATTACAGAGAATGCTGGCTCAGAGTGACACTGCTGGATTCACATGATAACAACTGTGTTAAAAAGAAATAAGTATAAAAATTATGAAAAATTGGATTTCTATTGGTGTCTTAGTCCATTTTCTGTTACTTATAATAGAATACCTGAAACTGAGCAATTTATAAGAAAAAGGAATTTACTTCTTAAAGTTATGGGGCTGTGAAGTCCAATACTGAGGAGTGGCATCTGTTGAGGGCCTTCTTGCTGGTGGGCACTCTGCAGAGACCCTGGGGCAGTGCAGGGCATAATATGGTGAGAGGGCTGAGGGTGCTAGTTCAGGTCTCTCTTCCTTTTTTTAAAAAGTCACCAGTCCCACCCCTGGGAAAACCCATTAATCTATTAACCCATTAATACATGGATGGCTTAATCTATTTAGGAGGGCAAAGTCCTCATGACTCAATCACCTGTTAAAGGTTCTACCTCTCAATACTGCCACATTGGCGATTAAATTTCAACAACAGTTTTGTTTGTTTGTTTGTTTGTTTGTTTTGGTGTTTTGTTTCTTAATAGAGACAGGGTCTTGCTCTGTGACCCAGGCTGGAGTGCAGTGGTGCAATCACAGTTCACTGCAGCCTTGAACTCCTGGGTTCAAGCCATCCTCTCATCTTAGCCTACTGACTAGCTGGGACTATAGGTGCACACCACCACACTTGGTTAATTTTTTATTTTATTTTTTGTGGAGATGAAGGCTTGCTATGTTGGCCAGGCTGGTCTCAAACTCCTGGTCTCAAGCAATCCTCCCGCTTCAGCTTCCCAAATTGCCGGGATTGCAGGCATAAACCACTGTGCCCATCTCCACTTGGGTTTTAGAGAGGACAAATACTCCAGCCATAGCAATCAAAGGCTGGTGGAAAGGGAAGGGAGAATCCATGGTTATGGTTACAGAAACTTGTAAGTCAGGAACCCTTTTAAAACACTAGGAAAATGGAATACAAAAAGGATAGTGTTTTCAGAGCATCTGAAAAAAAAGCAAACTCAATCAGGTTCAATCCCTACATATGGTTACATTTTATTAAAATATACTCAATGATCGATATATAGTGAAGTGATTATTAGGGCCAGACCAACAGAACACACTAATGGGACAACACACATACAAACACACACACAGACACACACACACCTCAATGTTTGAAGGAGGTGTGACATTTTAGATGCCAAATGTAATGTCTCTGTAATGTAATGATGCTTTCTGCTTCAAAGTTAGTCTACAATGTTTATTGGAGGCAAGATATGGCAGGCATCCTCTGGTGCCCTAGGTCTGCTGATGGCATTCTTACAAAGCTTCCCTACTGGATATCTAATCAGGAGACTATCTCCATGTCTAGACGGGGAGTTAAGACTGGCAGGGAATTCGCTGGGTTCATGCAGATAGCACAGGCTGGCATAGCTTACTGAAGGTTTTTGACCACAAAGCCAACGCACAACTCTGTTGTATAACAAGAGAAATGAACTCCTGTCTCGTGAATTGGGTTTTTAAAATTTCAATGGCTATATTAACCTAAGAACCTGCCACACATTATTTACCTAAAATACTGCTTGCTGAGATCATTCTTGGCAGGACCAATGGTTAATCGTAAATCATTATTTCCTAGTCTTCACATTGCTGGTAATAATAACAACTATTATTATTATTTGCACGTGTTATCTTACAATACCCTGGGGGTATTTTCACCTCCAGATGCCCCTACCTTCCTCCTCATATGAGTCTTAAATTATCTTATGGCTTTGGCACCTTGTCAGTGGATGGTATGTCTGGAATAGATCAAAGTAAAACCAACAGCTAACACGTGTAAGTAATGAGAAAGGCAGCAGAGAACGAACTTCTCTGTTGTAAAGAAATAAAAAGTATATATAATCATCACAATAATATTTACTGAATGCTTTTTGTGTGCTGGGCTGATTGCTAATTGCTTTGCAGACATTATCTTTCTTAAACCAGTGAGTCAGAGCTCATATAATTATCCCAATGGGAGCTGGACTCTAGGCGCAGGGATCTGGCTATGAGTGTGAGTTCTTAACTGCTACTCTACCCAACAGAATGTGTCAGGACAGGGTATGATCATTATATGTGGGTGGTGTTTTCTTTTTCCTTCTTCATTCAGGATCTTGGAGTCCTTTCAAAACATAAATAAATGTGTTTTTTTTTTTTTTCTGTATAACAGAAACATTTTTGCTACAGTTTTTTTCTTTTTTAGTGTTTCCTTTTTAAATTTTTTTATTTTTGTGCTAATTTCAACTTTTATTTGAGATTCAGGGGGTACACATGCAGATTTTTTGCATGGGCATATTGCGCAGTGCTGAGGTTTGGGGTATGACTGATCACCTCACTGATGCAGTGAGCATAGCACCCAATAGGTAGTTTTTCAATCCTTGCCCTCCACCTCCCTCCCTGCACTAGTAGTCCCCAGTGTCTGTTGTTCCCATCTTTATATCCATGAGTACCCGATGTTTAGCTTCTACCTATGAATGAGAACATGTGGTATTTCATTTTCCGTTTCTGTGTTAATTCACTTAGGATAATGGCTGCATCCATGTTGCTGCAAAGAACATTATTTTCTTTCTTTTTTTTTTTTTTTTGAGACGGAGTCTGGCTCTGTTGCCCGGGCTGGAGTGCAGTGGCCGGATCTCAGCTCACTGCAAGCCCCCAGCTCCCAGGTTCACGCCATTCTCCTGCCTCAGCCTCCC
>NW_012119454.1:554197-564713 GCF_000951035.1 Colobus angolensis palliatus | reverse complement strand
TTTTTTATGGCTGTATAGTATGACATGGTATATGTGCACCATGATGTATATGTGCATTTTCTTTAGCCAGTCTGCTGTGGATGGACACCTAGATTGATTCCATGTCTTTGCTCTTGTGAATTTAGCATTTTTTTCTATTTAATCTTTCTCCTATCAGAAAAACATAACTAAAGTAAAATGATGATCCCTTCAAATAAGAAATACTCTAAAGCATATTAGTGCAAGAAATATATGAACAACCCTTGCTATTTTATGCCAACTGAAACCAGAAGTGGGGTTGTAGGGGGTTCCACTGCATAGCATCTTCTCAATGTAGAATCAATGACTTCCCTCCAGACACGTTTCACTGGTGGTTTCCACAAAGTTGCCAAAAGGATATGCCTCAAAGTAAGATTTCCCCACAAGACAATCTGTGCAAACCTGTTTCTCATGTTTTGCTGAATGCCTTGTCATTTGGAAGAAATAAAAATCTCAGAAGGGCAGCAATTTGGACACTCCTGTATATTCCCTGCTGTGCTTATTTGTGACAGGACGATGTAGGTTGATCTTGCAAGCACTTTTCTCTTTAGTCCTGGCTGGGATTTTTTCTTTCCAAAGCTCTGAGCAGAGAGAAGAGCCTGTCTTTTGGAGCTGCCTTCAAAAGGAATAATTGTTCAGGCTGACCGTATTGTCTGCTTTCTGTCAATAGGCCTTCAGGCAACGTGTCAATGGCTCTTTAAGAAAGTCCTTTTGTGGTGTGGGCAACATTTAACACTGATAGTGGTTTTTTTTTTTTTTTTTTTGAGACGGAGTTTTGCTCTTGTTGCCCAGGCTGGAGTGCAATGGCGCGATCTCAGCTCACCGCAACCTCCACCTCCCAGGTTCAAGTGATTCTTCTGCCTCAGCCTCCCGAATAGCTGGGAGCTGTTACAGGCATGTGCCACTATATCCAGCTAATTTTGCATTAGTAGAGACAGGATTTCTCCATGTTGGTCAGGCTGGTCTTGAACTCCCAACCTCAGGTGACCGGCCCACCTCGGCCTCCCAAAGTGCTGGGATTACAGGTGTGAGCCACTGCCCCTTTTAATGAAGTTGAGTGGGCATGTCAGGAGATGCCAGTGGGTGGGAGAAAGAATGCGAGATGTTGACACCACGGCAATCTGGCTTTTCCAGGGCAGTCTCTTTTACAAACTCGAGCCCAAGGAATTCCTGACCAAATCTTCCCCATCTGATCTGTCTCTCTTCTCTCCTCGTCCACTTTCCCCGTCACTTTCTACCTCTCCATCATAGGTCCTCCTTTTACTAACATCACGGCTGCAGCATACCCTCTTGCCATTTAAAAAGTGACATCAAACCAAAGGAGGGAGCCGGGCGTGATGGCTCATGCCTGTAATCCCAGCACTTCGGGGTCCGAGGTGGGCAGATTGCTTGACCTTATGAGTTCCAGACCAGTTTGGGTAACATGGTGAAACTCCACAAAAAATACAAAAATTAGCTGGGTGTGGTGGCATGTGCCTGTAGTCCCAGCTACTCTGGAGGCTGAGGCAGGAGAATTGCTTCAGCCCAGGAGGCAGAGGTTGCAGTGAGCCGAGATCGCACCACTGCTCTCCAACCCGGGCAGTGAAGTGAGACCTTGAGACCTTGTCTCAAAAAACAAAACAAAACACAAAATCCCAAAAACCAAAGGAGGGATGGAAAAATATTTTTTGTAATTCAATTTCCCTTTATTCTTGTATTCATACTCTCTTCACTGTTAGCATTTAATTGTTTTTAATCAATTACAGTTCTTCATACAATATATACTAGAGCAGTGGTCCCCAATCTTTTTGGCACCAGGGACTGGTTTTGTGGAAGAAAACTTTTCCACTGACATCGGGGAGGGGGTGGTTTTGGGATGACTCAAATGCATTAGATTTATTGTGCACTTTATTTTTATAATAATTACGTTGTAATATATAATGAAATAATTCTACAACTCCCCATCATGTGGTATCAGTGGGAGCCCGGAGCTTGTTTTCCTGCAACTAGACGGTCGTATCTGGAGGTGATGGGAGACAGTGACAGATCATCAGGCATTAGCTTCTCATAAGGAGTGCGCAACCTAGATCCCTCGCATGCGCAGTTCACAATAGGGTTCACGCAGCTATGAGAATCTAATGCCGCTGCTGATCTGACAGGAGGCAGAGCTCAGGCAGTAAGGAGCAATGGGAAATGGCTGTGAATACAGATGAAACTTTGCTCACCTGCTGCTCACCCCCTGCTGTGCAGCTCAGTTCCTAACAGGTCATGGGCCAGGACTGGTCCACTTGGCCACTCAAAGTGCTGGGATTACAGGCATGAGCCACCATGCCCAGCCACCTCCTTTGGTATGATGTCACTTTTCAAATGGTAAGAGGGCATCCTGCAGCCGTGATGTTAGTAAAAGGAGGAACTATGATGGAGAGACCACTACTGGTCCATGGCCTGGGGGTTTGAGGTCCCCCGCATTAGAGTAATAAAGTGTCAGCTACCAAGACCTAGAGATCAGGGAAGTAGCCTGTAGTTTTCACGATGCTGCTATCTTGTAACATGAATTTGGACAACTCTAAGGGATTTTAGGTTTTATTCTTTTCTGGAAAACGCAGCTATGAGTGTACTTTCATGCTTTTGAATCCTGACTGCATGGTAGCATTCCCTGGAGAGTCTAAGAGTGCCAGGTTCTGCTCCCGGAGATTGTGACTTACATGCGGTGGGCTGGGGCATGGCCCCTCAGTGTGGTCCATGGGCTCATAGTATCAGCATCACCTGGGAGCTGTAGGAAATGCAGAATTTTGGGTCCCAGCCCCAGCCTGCCACACCAGAATCTTCATTTTAACAAGATCCATATGTACACTGAAGTTTCTGAAGCATTGGTTGTGGGTGATGTCTCATATCTTTCTAGTTTGCTTTTTCTTTATGAATAAAGCCATACATACCGAAATTAGAAAGTACCAATTTTATATTAGGATGCCCTTCCCAGGCAATCCATCCATGAAACACATTCACCTCAGAAACCCTTCGTATGCCTAAATATGACATACACACTTAATGTTTGAGAAAAGATTTATTTAGTGGCTACTTGCTGTCATAGGCCTTTCATTTAATGCTGGATAAATTAGGAGCCAAAAAGGAATCTTAAACCTCCTTTAAAGTAAATCCTCCGCCTGCTCATCATTTTTTGTTGTTGCTGTTAATTCTAAACCAAAGCTAAGCCCCCAAAGAACATCTACTCTAATTCCAGGGGCACCATGTGGTATCTTAGAAAGAAATTATATGTTAACAATTTGCAACCACAGATTCCCAAACGACCAGTAACTGGAAGAGTAGGCATCAAGAGAGAATAAAGAAAAATGGAGACGTTCTTCCAGCGAAGGCTTTATTTTTTTATTTTGGAAATTGACTTCCTTATTTTAGCATTTTTCTTCCTAGAAAAAGCAGCAGAATAATGGCTGCTTGGCATGTGCTTCATTCAATCTTAACGCTTCTGATCATAATATTCGTGTTTAAGCACCACTATTTTCTTCTTTTAATCTACCTGCTTAATGACAGCTCAAATATTCATTTGCTCTAAATTGTTGCAGTTTTCAAGGTCTTTGCTAAAATTATGTAAGTAGATACAGTTGCTCTTCTTTAGTGGTTACTTGAAGAAGATAACAGTCTTAGGCACTGACATACTATAAATCATGTTTATCTTCTTTTCCATTCACCTCTCTTCCCTTCGGAATAACTATGCAGCATTTGCATACTCAGTTAAAATGCTTTATGCTTTGCACTGATGGTATATTCTGTTATAGTAAAATAATTGCAGATTTTTCTTCTGTAAGAAGACTTCAAATAAAAACCTCTTTAAAAATGCCAATGTTTTCCCCTTTGGTATATAGTTGGATTAAAGATCCAGAGGGTTTATAGATCATCAAAGGTTACTTCTGACTTCAGAGTCAAAATGAAGAAGTTTGAATCTTTTGAATTAATGTCACTTTTACTTCCCAAATGTGAGTCATGTAATAGTTTGCAAATGCAAAGAAATATATTCTAAAAACACCCAGAAAGCATGAGACTGAAAGTGATCAAAGGAGGATAAGATTAATACTTTAGCATCCCATATGTTGATGAATTTCTAAAAATACATTCTGTCTGCATTTCTACTTTCAATAAAAGCTTCTGTTACCTGTGGGCACAAGGGTTCACCTGTGAATCTTCTGACTCAGGGAAGGAGGAAGACGCAGCTCATGGCTAAAACGCAGGAACCTGACTTGACCTTATTAGCAGTTCCTAACAAGGTGGGCTTTGAAGAAAAGAGGAAAATCATCTCAGTAATATATACTGTTCAAATATTGTGACCCTACCTTATCCAATTTTATTATTCACATAAGTTGGTTCACACACTTCTTTAAAGCAGTTCAAATCCTTAATGAATATCTACATCTACATACACACACACATACATACATTCATCTACATCTAGACAGGCATGAATGCATGCACATACATTAAAGATAGATGATAGATAAGTAATAGGTACATAGATAATAGATAAATAAATGGATAATAGATAGATGACAGATAGTTACACAGATGATATAAAGATACATAATAGCTATATGAATGCATGATAGAAAAATAGATGATAGGTAGATAGGTAGAGAACAGATAGATGAATGGATACATAGATGATGGATGATATATAAATAGAAAGATAGATAGATAACAGACGAATTGGTTAGATGGAAGATAGATGAATAGATGGAATAAATATATAACAGCCTGATAGATGGATGTGTTAGATAGATACATAGATAGATGATAGGTAGATAGATAATGGATAGACAGATGATAGGTAGATAGTAGATAAAGAAATACATGATAGAATGGATACACAATAGCTAGATGGATAGACACACACACACATATATATATACATACATACATACATACACACACACACATAGATGCTAAAGGGGCAGATATTTGGAGTCACAGGAATCCACGTATCTTTTACTTCTCAAAATGAAAATGTTCTGTATTAGGATTGTCAGGTCTAGCAAACAAAAATACAAAATGTCCAATTAAAAGTGAGTTTCAGATTAATGATGGATCATTTTTAGTATGACTTATTAAATATGTAGGATATACTTACAATATAGATTTCAAAATAATTGTGTATCTTCAAACCTAAGTTAAATCAAAATCTTATATTTAATCCTGCAACCCTAATACATATAGGGAACGGTGCATCTTCAATGCCTCAGAAGGCAGGTGTGGGCTGGCGCGCTGGCTCGCGCCTGTACTCCCGGTACTTCCGGAGGCAGAGGTGGGTGGATCACCCGAGGTCAGGAGTTGAAGACCAGCTTGGCCAACATGGCGAAACTCCATCTCTATTAAAATTCCCCCCAAAAAATTAGCCTCGTGTGGTGGTGCGCACCTGTAATCCCAGCTTCTCAGGGGGCTGAGGCAGGAGAATCTCTTGAATCTGGATGGCAGAGGCCACTGTGAGTCAAGATCACGCCACTGCACTCCAGCCTGATGACGCAGCTAGACTCTGTCTCAAAAAGAAAAAAGAATAAAAAAGAAAGACAGTAGGTGTGTATAGGATGACACATGCCTGGGAGGAGAGATGAGTGGCTATTTGGAGACTTAGAACTGCAGGAACAGACTTGGCGTGGAGGAACCGGCTGTCCCCAAAAAGGACGAGGTAGACATTCTGGGAACTTTGGCCCAACTGGTAACTTGACCCAGAGCTGACCTAGCTACTGGGGCCATGTTCAGGTGATCAGATTACTGTCTCTCCACTTGCTAGAGATACAGTCACCGTAGAATGAACTAATGAGTGTTTCTTGGTTCCTAAGGACAAGTGCATCTTGACCAGTTTATCTCTGGGTGTCCTGCAGCCCTTTTTTTTTTCTGTCTACCTTTTCTTTCTGAGCAGGCTACCCTTTCCTTCTGTCACCTGCCTTGCCTCAGCAACCTGTGGTTTTCAAGCACCATGGTTTTCATGTATAAGTAAAAGATTACTTATAAATGGCATCCACTGTTGCAAACATGGTCTCACTGAGTTTTGTTGGGCTTACCATTGCTGTCTTCTTCCCTTTTCCCTTGTCTCACACATCTAAATGGATTATAGATAGACAGAATAGAGACCTAATAGCTAGATGGATGATGGATGATAGAGAGTAGATAGATAAATAGATAGATGATAAGTGGTTAGGTAGATGGTAGGCAGCAGATAGGTAGATGAATTTGAGTGGAGAGTTGGAGGCATCAGCATATGAGGAGTCAATATGAAATTGAGTCACTCCCTCCCATAAGTTAGAGAATCTCTGATATACACAGAGCCCAGAAGTCCAACAAGAAGACGCTTTTGTCTCTTTCACCGCTTTGCATTAAGTATTTGGCACATGACATTGCATTTTATTTTAGTGGATATCTATCTATCATCTATCTATCTATGTCTCATCTATTATTTATCTATCTACCTTTTATCATCCATTCATCTATTATCTATCTTTCTAGGTATGAATCGTTCATCTATCTATCCATTAATCTATTCTCTACCTAACTGCCTATCATCTATCTGCCTACTTATCATTTATTTATTTATCTGCTATCTATCATCCATCCATCTAGCTATTATGTAACTGCTCTATCATCCATTCATTCATCTATTATTTACCATTTATCTATCATCTATCTATCTACCTATCTATTATCATTCATCTATCAAGCTATTATATATTTATTCTATCCACCTATCTATTCGTCTTTCATCCATCCATTCATCTACTATTTATCTTTCTATGTATCATCTATTCATCTATCCATCCATTTATCTATTCTCTACTTATCTGCCTATTATGTACCTATTTACCAATCATCTATCTGTCTACTGTCTATCATCTATCCATCTAGCTATTGTGTATCTATTCTATCATGTATTTCTTTATCTATTATCTGTCTACCTATCATCTATGTATCTATCTATCTCATCCATCTATCAAGCTATCTGTTATATATTCATTTCATCTATCCATCTATCTTCCATCCACCCATTCATCTGTTATCTATCTTTCTATCTATATATTATCCATCATCTATCTATCCATTCATCTATTCTCTACCTGTCTACCTAGCTATCATCTGTTTATCTATCATGCATTCATATAGATATTATGTATCTATTATATCATCTATCAAACTATCATCTATTATTCATTTATCTATTATGTATGTGCCTATTACTTATCTATCATCTATCTGTGATGTATGTGCATGCATTTGTGCCTGTCTAGATGTAGATGCATGTGTGTATGTGTGTGTGTATGTATGGCTATATGTAGATGTAGATATTCACCAAGGATTTGAACTGCTTTATAGGAGTTTGTGAACTAACTTATGTGAATAATAAAATTGGATAAGATAGGGTCACAATATACGAAAAGTGTTGAATTCTGTGGGTGACTTTGTGGGGGGAGAATAATATTTCTGTCCTGTATATGAGAAGAGGAATTTTGCCTCAAGGAGTAGGGTAGAGATATACATGCTAATTCATATATATGCACATATATATACACACACATATACATGTATGTGCATATATACACACATACACATACATACACACACATACACCCCACGATCCAAAACCCTCTACCTATTCTGACCCTACAGTATTATGAATTTTATTTCCATATAAGCTGCAAACCTCCTCTGTTGAGTGCAGGCCACAGGCTCCAATATTTCCCACTCATGTCATGGCTAGTCTCATATCTAAGACCTTACTTTGGATCTCACATTCTTCACTGTGCGAGTCATTGCATTCTTTCATTCTTAATTGTTTTGGCTTATCAGATGCTCACTCAAGGGTATCTTCGCCTGGGCAGGGCTGTGTGCAGGAAGTTTCCTTGCCAAGTGGTTTACGGGTCAAGCGTGAAAGTGGGAAGAGAGAAAGGCAAACAAGATTGCGTTGTGGTCTTTGTCCCTGTTACAGACAACGGAGGTCTTATCTAACCTGGACTTGAGAAATGTGTCTCAGAACTGTCCTCCCAAGGGCTGCAAGCAAAGGCATTTGTCCAGTAGCCTTCAATTCTCAAGGTGCAGAGGCTGCATCATCTTGTTTTGGAACTGAACTGTGGTCTGTTCACCCAGCGCAGTAAGACCAGATGTCTACAGTGAGGTTTGCAGTGGGAGAAGGGAGGGTGTTTTTTTGCAGGGCACCAAACAGGGAGAATTGGGCAGCTCATGGTTAAACCCTGGCCTTCATAATGGCTTCTTGGTATGAATTCTTTAATTCATGGAGGCAGAGGTTACAGGCAAAGTCAGAAATCAGTGCATGGAGGTTATACATTGGTTCGACCTAAAACGATGAGAAATTGCAGAGCAGAGGCCTGCCGGGCTAGGTGGCTTCAAAGCCCCTCTGATTTGTAATTGCTGAAGCAAGCAAAACTTGATCTTAAAATTTGGGATTGGCAGGAAAGAAGGTTCGTTCTGACCCAGGGCCGTGACATCCAGGCCCCTTGGGAAGAAATTGAGAACAAGGAATGGTGCTCGGAGTGTAACCCCCAGTCGCCTTTATCTGAGGTCTGGGGAGAGGGTGGTAGATCTATTGGGCGGAGGTCTGGGTTTCTGCAAACACAACTCAGAGACACATGTTAAGATGTTATATTTAGTTCTTGCAGGGGAGCCAAGCATCTCGTAACTCTAACTTCTCCCTTGGCAATTGTTTTAAGCTACTATTACCTTCTTGCTTATCAGGCTGCTCATTGACTTCTCAAAGCCAGCTAGCTGCCTGGAATTTCCCTCCAAGGAATTCAAGATTTTCCTTCATTTCCATGTCTGGGGAATTCCACAGTCTCCAAAGAGGGGGTTCTTGTCTGTCTCAGGCTCTTCTCTCCTGTGTCTTGCTTGCTTGGTTGCAAAAGTCAAACCATCGGCAGAGAGGGAAGGTGGTGGGAGGGGAAGGTGCCACCCACACACCCGAGACAGGCCAGCCACGAGACACCTGGGGAACATGGCAAAAGCTGCAGGCAACTGGCCATGGTGGCATTGACTGGAGTAAGAGGTGCAGTTGACAGGATTGACTGTGGAGCACAAGTGTCCTACATAGAGCGGTGTATACAAGCAAACAAATTGCAAGTTTGCAATACAAAACATTTTAAAATTCAGAGCAAGGGTCAAATTGATGTGACAGCTTGGTGAGCTCGTGGAACCCAAGTATTTGGTCAAGCACTAGTCTAGGCATTTTCATGCAGGCATTTTCTAGATGATAATGCCGAAATCAGTAGACTTTGAGTAAAGCAGATTGCCCGCCATGAGGTAGGTGGGCTTGTCCAATCAGCCGAAGACCGTAAGAGAAGAAAACACCGTGGGCCCTGTAGGAGGAAGAAATTCTGCCTCAACACAGAAGACTTTGGGCTTGAGCTGCAGCATTAGCTCTTCCCCGGGTCTCCAGCCTCCTGGTCTACCCTGCAGACATCAGACTTGCCAAGTCTCTTCAATCACATAAGCCAGTTTCTTCAAAACTCTGTGTGTGTGTGTAAATAAATATATATGTATGTGTGTGTATAAAAATATATATGTGTGCATTTGTGTGTGTATATATAAAGTATATTTATGTATATATTATATATAGTATATATGTGTATGTATATGTAAATGTAAGTGTATATCTGTAAATAAATATATGTATATATACATATATTTATATTTACATGCATATATAGTTATTTATATACACAAAGACATATATACTTATTTATATACATATATACACAATACACATATACTTCTATATGCAACTGTTTATATAGTTATACATATAAACATATGTATATGTAAAATATATATACTAATATAAACATATTGGCATATGTATATGTATACCTATATAAAAGTATATGTAACTATATATACAGTTGACCTTTGAACAACACAGAGGTTAGGGGCACTGACTCCCCCCAGCACAGTAAAAAGTCCACCTATAACTCAGTCGGGCATGGTGGCTCACACCTGTAATCCCAGCACTTTGGGAGGCCGAGGCAGGCAGATCTCTTGGGCTCAGGAATTCGAAACCAGCCAGGGCAAGATGGTGAAATTTGTCTCTACTAAAAGCACAAAATCAGCTGGGTGTGGTGGTGCACATCTGTGGTCCCAGCTACTTGGGAGGCTGAGGCAGGAGAATCACTTGAGCTGGGGAGGCAGAGGCTGCAGTGAGCTGAGATCACGCCACTGCATTCCAGCCTGGATGACACAGTGAGAACCTGTCTCAAAAAAGGAAAAAACCCACCTATAACTTTTGAGTCCTCCACAACTTAACTACTAACAGCCTCACCAGAAGCTTTACTGGTAACATGAACAGTTGATTAACACAAATTTTGTGCATTATATGTATTCAATACTGCATTCGTTTTTTTTTTTTTTTTTTTTTGAGACGGAGTCTCCCTCTGTCGCCCGGGCTGGAGTGCAGTGGCCGGATCTCAGCTCACTGCAAGCTCTGCATATATGTGCACATTTATAGCATATGTAC
>NW_012119454.1:451734-553732 GCF_000951035.1 Colobus angolensis palliatus | reverse complement strand
TTTTTTGAGACGGAGTCTTGCCCTGTCACCTAGGCTAGAGTGCAGTGACATGACCTTGGCTCACTGCAACCTCCACCTTCCAGGTTCAAGTGATTCTTCTGCCTTAGCCTCCCAAGTAGCTGGGATTAAAGGCACGTACCACCATGCCCAGCTAATTTTGTGTTTTTGGTAGAGATGGAGTCTCGCCATGTTGACCAGGCTGGTCTCAAACTCCTGAAGTCAAGTGATCCACTTGCCTTGTCCTCCCAAAGTGCTGAGATTGCAGTCATGAGCCCCCATGCCAGGCCTCAGTACTGTATTCTTACAATACAGTAAGCTGGATAAAAAAATGTCATGAAAGAAAATCATAAGGAAGAGAAAATAGATTTACTATTTATTTATTTATGACATTAGCAAATATATTCTTTTTTTTTTTTTGAGACAGAGTCTCACTCTGTGGCCCAGGCTAGAGTGCAGTGGCACGATCTCGGCTCACTGCAAACTCCGCCTCCTGGGTTCATGCCACCCTCCTGCCTCAACCTCCTGAGCAGCTGGGACTACAGGTGCCCGCCACCACACTCGGCTAATTTTTTTGTATTTTTAGTAGAGACGGAGTTTCACCGTGTTAGCCAGGATGGTCTCAATCTCCCGACCTCGTGATCTGTCCGCCTCGACCTCCCAAAGTGCTGGGATTACAGGCGTGAGCCACAGTGCCCAGCCAGTATATATATATTTTAAAACTTTCATTTTCAATGGATCATCCTAAAGGTCTCCATTCTCGCTGTTTTCAAGTCGAGGAGGAGGAGGAGGAAAAGGAGGTGTTGGTCTTGCTGTCTCAGAGATGGCAGAGGTGGAATGGAAATTAGTTGGATGCAGAGTTTGCAAACATTTTGTCCAATTTTGCAGGTTATCACTTCCTGATTGAACCTGCTATCCTAGAGATTCTGTATATGCTGCCAACATAGGAAGGCTCACTCTAAGAGAAACTTCAAGAACCCCCCACTCCTGGCATTCACTCCCTTGTATAATCATTTTCCCTGAGTGTAGGCAGGATGCACGACTTGCTTCTAATGAACACAATGTGCCGGCTGTGATGGAATGCAATCACCAAAATTAGATTACACAAAGGCTGCGGCTTCCATATTCCTCATCCCCTCTCACTGGCTTGATTGCGTGCTTGCTGTGATGGAAACCAGCCTTTGCATCATGAGCTTCCCAATGGAGAAGTCCCTGTGACTGAGAATGAAAGGAACCTTCTGGACAACAGCCAGTGAGGAACTGAATCCCACCAACAGCAATGTGAGTGAGCTTGGAAGCAAATCCCTCTGCAGTCAAACCCTGAGATGCTGTAGTCCCCACCTCCACCTCAACTGCAACCTCCTAAGAGACCCTCAGCTGTAAGACCCAGCTAACCACGCCAGCTCATTCTCAGATCCCAAGCCCACAGAAACCAAGACAATACATGTGTGTTGTGTGTGGCTTTTAAACAGCTCAATGTTGGGGTTAACTTGTTACACAGTCATAACTAACAGGGTTATGAGTCACTAACAAGGAAATATATATTTAACCTTTCGAAAGTGTGTTTTATCATTGAATCTGTTTTGAATGAACCATCCTGTGAGGTTAAGATTCTGTGGACTATCTACTCATGGAGCGAAATTCTGTCCTAGAATGTGGAGGAAGTTTTTTCATCCTGGAAAAAATATACATAGGCAGTAATGGCAAACCTGCAGGATTATTGCTAATAATAATGATAAGTATTGTTAGTATTATCATTATTTTATGTTACAGGATATCTATTCATGAGGTACTGGTTGTCTACCAAGTCAAACCTTCTCAGTCTTTGTTCTTACCCCAGTCAGGTTTCACCAGAATTCCCGGGAATTCAGGCTGGCTGAACTCACTCAGTTCTCGGAAGAATTCCTTCAGCTTTCCAGCACTCAGGATCACAAGAGAGAAGGAGCCATCCTTCACCCGTAGAGGACGGAAGGAGGTGGAGAAATAGCTTCCTCTCTCGTCTCCCCGGTGCAGCCTTACAGTTATCCTAAAAAAACTCCAGTTGCCACTTTGGCAGCGAATCCAGTCATAAATAGTCAAACGGGCTTTCCCTCCTTTCCCATTTCACGTCCTTCCCTCCACTTCCTGAGCTCCTGCTCCAGAGAGGGAATGGGCTCCATTTCCAAATAAATAATTGCACAGAAACCTCGGTCTTTTCTTCTGCCCTGAGTTTCTGTGAGGATGGGTTGCCTACAAGATAAATTATTGGAGACACTAAAAACAAACAAAAAAGAATGCACAGTGTTCTTGGAAATCAATTCATTGTATTTTTGTAACATCTACAAAATAACATCATCTTTATTCTTAAAATAATAATTCATAAGACCTTTCTGGCTATCTGATTCTTAATTAGTCCCAGATGAAAGTTATGAAAAGAAAAATAACAACTGGAAGTATTCTGGTTAAGTATTTGAATTGTGAGAAGAAAGAAAAATACCTTAGAAATACCTCACAGAAAAGTGCTCACACACACACGCACACACATGGGCACACACACGCACACACACGCACATGTACACACGCATGTACACACACGCACACACCTGCACACACACATACGCACGTGCATACACACACAGGTACGCACACATGCGCATGCAGACCCTCGTGCGCATGCAAACATGTGCATGCATGCACGCGCATGCACATACACACGCACACACACACACACACACGCACATACACACACACAGTATCAAACTGATGAGGGGCTAATACCTAAACTATACAAAGTATGCTCATTATTATTATTTTTTAAAAAAATCTTTCTACTTTTTTTTTTTTTGAGACAGTGCCTCACTGCCACGTAGGCTGGAGTGCAGTGGTGCTATCTCGGCCCACTGCAACCTCCGCCTCCTGGGTTCAAGCAATTCTTGCGCCTCAGCGTCCTGAGTAGCTGGGATTACAGGCATGCACCACCACGCCCGGCTAATTTTTTGTATTTTTAGCAGAGGTGGGGTTTCGCCATGTTGGCCAAGCTGGTCTCAAACTCCTGGGCTCAAGTGATCCTCCTACCTCAGTCTCCCAAAGTGCTGGGATTACAGGCATGAGCCACTGCTCCTGGCCAGTATGCCGATTAAGATGAAAATAAAACCCAAGAGGAAAGGCAAAATGGGTAGGAATAATAATTCTTACAGAAGAAACCTGAATAGTTTGAATGCGTATAGCAGACAGGGTGATCTCTCCCATCCCAAAGATGTCATGTCCTACTTCCCAGAGCCTATACATGTGTTATGCATCATGACAATAGGAAATTCAGGTTGTAGATGGAATTAAGTTTTCTCTCATCAGTTGATCTTGAAATAAGGAGAGTATCCTGAATAACACAGGTGGCCCCTTGTGACCACTGAGGTCCTTAAAAGGTTGTGGAGAGGGAGAACTAGAGAGATGGCAACTTGAGAAAGACTAGACCCTGTGGCTGTGGTTAGCTTTGCAGATGGAGAAAGGGGCCATGAGTCAAGAAACATTGGTAGCTCCCATTAAACCAAAAGTAACTGAGACAGATTTCAATCAGTTTAGAAAGTTTATTTTGCCAAAGTTAAGGGTGTGCCCATGACACAGCCTCAGGAGGTCCTGAGGACATCTGCCCAAGCTGGCTGGAGTACAGCTTGGTTTGATGTATTTTAGGGGACATGATACATCAATCACTACATGTAGGATGTACATTGGTTTGGTCCAGAAAGGCAGGACAACTCAAAGTGGCAGGCAGAGGGACTTCCAATTGGTTGAAAGAGTTATTATCAGTAGAAAAGAATGTCTGGGTTATGATAAGGGTTGTACAGACCAAGGTTTTATAATGAAGATGAAGCCTCCAGGTAGCAGGCTCCAGAGAGAATAGATTGTAAAGATTTCTTACCAGAGTTAGAGAGTCTGTTCTATCAGTGATTCCAAAAGGGAGGAGGGCATGATGAGGCATGTCCAGCTTCCACTTCCCATCATGACCTGAACCAGTTTTTTAAGTTAACTTTGGAGTTGCTTGGCTGAGAGGAGGGGTTAGTTCAGATAACCGGGGGCGGGGGGGGGGTTGCGGGAGGAGAGGGGGTGTTAGAATTTTATTTTTAGTTGACACTCCTAAAAGCTAGAAATGGCAAGAAAACAGATCCTCCCTGTGTAGAGCCTCCAGAAGGAATGGGGTCCTGCCAATATGTCAATTTTATCCCAGGGAGACTCATTTTGGACTCTGACTTTCAGAACTGGAAGATACCCAATTGTGTTGTTTTAAGCCACTGAACTTGTGGGAATGCATTGCAGCATCCCTAGAAAACTCATTCAATGAGTACGAGGAGATGCCAAAATCAAAATGTAGTGCGAAATAAAAATGAACATAATAAGATATCACTTTATACAATTAGAAGAGAGGGAAGAGAGGGAGAAAGAGGAAAAACATGTTTTGTTGCATTTCTTTTTCAGGCAGTGTTATTATTGAGTCAGCGTTTTTCCTATTCTACAGGAGTACATGTTAATAAGGCAGCCTGTTATTGAAACATGGTATAAACAAGGCCAATTTCAGTCTTGCAAATGGATGAGAGAAAGCCTGGAATATTCGTGGCTGGTTTATCAACCTACTGTCCTCAAACTGGGCACTTAACTATTTGACTAAAAGGTTCTCGTTTTATCACCCTCAGACCCATGTAACAGCAGCCACAGGAGACTCACACACTTATCATCCCGCTGTTCAAATTTCCCTACAACACAAATGCACCCCAGGCCCTTTGCACCTGCTGGCCCCTCTTCTTGGAAGCTTCTTTCTCCAAAAACCGAATTATTTATTCCAACACTACCTCCTCAGAGCAGCTTTTCACCTGCCTCTTTCCAAAATTACCTTCTCTTTCCTCTTTGCCCTGATTCACTTTTGGAAACAGTTCCTATGTGAGTTTAGTGTTTATTGTACTGTGTCTGACTCTCTGTCTAGAATGTGAACTCAATGGAAACTTCAGTGTTCTCACTCATGGCCCTGTCTAGGGTTAGGGGTAAGGGTAGGGTCAGGGTTAGAGGTAGGGTTAGGAGTAAGGGTAGGGTTAGGTTAGAGTTAGGCATCATGGAGCCTTCAATAGCTATTGAATGAATGAATGAGCATGGCCAAGTCTATGTTTAGAGGGTCGACTTCTGGACAGGGACGTAATATCTTCTTAAGCAGTGCAGAAGACAGCAAGAGCCATCAGGCTGTCATAGAAAAAGAGTAGAAGCACACCTATTGCCAGTGGAAAATCAGAGTTAGGGGACACTGCATGGGTCTCTCTGATTCTGAGACACCTGACTGCATGGTGAGCCTCCTTCCTTGAGTGTTTCTGGGCCCCAACTACCTGTGATGGCCTTTAAGGTGACTTTGGAAGTCACCTGTGAGCATCTAGAAACTCCTGCCCCAGTGGTTCTACCTATAGGGATTGGACTTCATTGGTCCTGGATGTAGTCTGGATTCTGGGAGTACAAATGTTCCATGGCCAAAAGTCCATGGCCAAATCTACATCTTGTATGTCTGTGGCTTTGGGATACTTAGAAGTCTTCTATACATATTTTTCAAAGAGTTGTTTTAATTAGAGAGGCAGCATACCTCTAACCTTCTCTTTCTCTTTTCCCCATACTATTTCTCAGTAGAAGAGTTGATGTCTACTGCCAATTGGAAAACACTCACTTGGCACACTGCACATCTTTACCCTTACATGATTCTATATGTGAGACACAATGTCCCTCCTTGTATCCCTTCAACTTCTCCCTGGTCTTCAAATTGTATCATACATCACGTGCTGACACTAGCTACCTTTGTTTTGTGTCTACACTTTTGTTCTCATGGCATCTCTTGGGGTAGCCCGTGAATTCCTACATTGCTTCTGAGAATAAATGACAGGCATTCCTTAGGGTCAAAAAATATTGGCCACTGTCTTTGGGAGCTAAAAGGAAAATATTGCCCACTCAGTCACTTTCTCTTTATTACTTTCCATTTCTATTCTTTATGATACTCTTGGAAAAATAAAATTCGGCCAATTCCACTTATGGCTGAACACATGGCCAAAAAACAGAGTTGGCCTCAAGTAAAAGAAAATTACAACATTTTTCTCCCTGCAGAGAACTGTATTTATTTCATAAATATAAATGGATAGTAAGATGACTCTTAAATCCTTAAGGGATAGACACCCATGTGCAGACACACGTTTTGTTTAAATCAAGTTTAAATTTGGGTTTGATTTACTCTTCTGAAGAAAATATGTCCTTCTTTATAAGAAAGTTTGGCAAATTCAGGATCTCCCATTTTCCCTGACCCATGACATCCTCTGCCACACACATCCCAAACCAATTTGATGCTGACTATACATTTGTTTCTCTCTTGGAATCTAGGCATTATCATATCCATTTACAGATTGTTAGACTCACAAGAAGAACATTTGCACTCGCAAAATTCAGACTACACCCAGGTCCAATGAAGTCAAATCTATGTAGTTAGATCCATAGGTGCAGGTGTTTTTGGAAGGTCACGGGTGACTTCCAAAGTCACCTTAACGGTCATCACAGGTGGCTTCACTGCGTATCTGGAGCCAAAACCACTCATGGAAGAAGTCTGATATTGTTTGGTTGTGTCCCCACCCAAATCTCATCTTGAATTCCCACGTGTTGTGGGAGGGGCCCGGTGGGAAGTAATTGAATCATGGGGGCAGGTCTTTCTTATGCTGTTCTCATGATAGTGAATAAGTCTCATGAGATCTGATGGTTTTATAAAGGGGAATTTCCCTGCACAAGCTTTCTCTTTGCCTGCTGCCATCCATGTAAGACATGACTTGCTCCTCCTTGCTTTCTGCCATGATTCTGAGGCCTCCCCAGCCAAGTGTAACTATAAGTCCATTAAACCTCTTTCTTTTGTAAATTTCCCAGTCTCAGGTATGTCTTTATCAGCAATGTGAAAACAGACAAATACAACGTCTCACCATGCAGTCGGGTGTCTCAGAGTCAGAGAGACCCACGAAGTGTCCCTAACTCTGATTTCCACTCCCAATAGGTGTGCTTCTACTCTTTCCCTGTGACAGCTTGATGGCTCTTGCTGACTTCCTCACTGCTTAAGAAGATATTATGTCCCTGTCCAGAAGTTGACCCTCTAAACGTAGACCTGGCCATGCTCATTCATTCAATAGCTATTGATGGCTCCAGATTGCCTAACCCTAACCCTAACCCTAGACAGGGCCATGAGTGAGAATGCTGAAGCTTCCACTGAGCTCACATTCTAGTGAGAGAGTCAGATGCAGTAAAATAAACACTAAACTCACATAGGAACTGTTTCCAAAGCGAATCAGGGCAAAAGGAAAGGAGAAGGTTGTTTTGGAAAGAGACAGGTGAAAAGCCACTCTGATGAGGTGGTGTTGGAATAAATCATTCAGTATTCGGAGAAAGAAACTTCCAAGCAGAGGAGCCAGCAGGTGCAAAGGGCCTGGGGTGAATTTCTCTTGTAGGGAAGGTTGAACAGCAGGACGATAAGTGTGTGAGTTTGTGGCTGTGGCTGCTGTCACAGATCATCACCATGTCCTTGCTTAAAACAACATCCATTTATTCTGTTACAGCTTTGGACATCAGAATAAAATAAAGATGTCTGCAGAGCTGTGTTTCTTCTGAATATTTTAGGAGAAAAACGATTTCTTTCTGTTTCTGGCTTCTAGAGGCTGCCTGCATTCCTTGGCTCATGACCCCTTCCTGTATCTTCACATCATACCAACCTCTGCTTCCTGCAGCCTGTGACTCTTCTACTTCCCTTTTGTAAGGATCCCTGTGATGATAGCAGACCCACCTGGATAAGTCCATTCAGACTTCTCTAGCAAAATACCATAGCCTGGGAGCTCACAAACAGCAGACATTTACTCTTCACACTTCTGGAGGCTGGGAGTCCAAGGTCAAGGCAGGGCAGATTCAGTGTCTTGTTAGGACCCACTTCCTGGATTAAGATGGAGCCTTCTCGCTGTGTCCTCACATGGTGGAAGAGGCGAGGGAACTCTCTGAGGTCATTTTTCTAAGAGCACCCATCCCATTCATGAGGCTCCACCTTATGACCTCATCACCTCCCAAAGGCCCTACCTCCCAACACCATCACCTTTTGGGTGAGGATTTCAGTATAAGAATTTGGGGTGGGACATAGACATGCAGACCATAGCAGACTCTTAACCTCAACATGCATGAGTGCGTATTTATTCTAAATCAAATTAAGACACAGGAAGCGCTATCATTTGTGTGTGTGTGCCATTTAAGATTTGAGGGGCTGCTGTGTAGTGTAAATATCACAGACATTCTACAGGGTCCCTAGGGGTGTACCTGTGATCCATGAAACTTACCTAGAGGTGGATTTTTGTCTCCCTAACAAGAAAACCCACACAATACAGCTGGTGGAATGTGGAACAAACTTACCCCTAAATGAATTGAAATATCACTGCCTGTTACTGGAGGCTGGGCAGGCCTTGGCAAGGGTGTTGTGGGTTTAACTTAGTCATCAATTGGGTGATACAACTACATGGGAATTATATAACCAGGTAGGAAACTGCAGCCGTTGAATTTTATTTCTTTTGAAAACACACTGATATCTGTTACCTCAATTATTCTTTAAACATGAATTAAGCACATTAGCTATTGTTTCCCACTTTTTATAGGCTTCCTAATGAATAAAGGTGGATGCAACTTCAGATCTTCTGACCTATTGTGGATCTGTTGGTTCTCCTACTATCAGGGTAACACTCTTATTACTGCTACTGTATCTTTGTTTGCAACTAATTTGGCCACCCAGGTTATATATTCAGACTATGGTTTCCATATGTGGATAACATGCAAAACAAAGCAAAGCAAAACAAAACGACATCCATTTCCAAGTGTCTCATAGGTGTTCATAGCCAGGGGCAACGTTCCTGCAGGAGCATTTGCATTTTGTTCCCTGAACAATCCTGAAATGCTTAGTCTGTCTAGCAAGCCGTTATGTAACAGCAGCAGGCTGTGAGTCACTTAGGGATACAGGGGACTCTGCTAAGTAAACAAAATCAGCTGCTTTTAGTTACTTCTTCACAACAGGTGTGGAGACTATGGGTGGTTCATTTAGAACAAAGGTCTCATATTTTAAGATTCAAATTCAAGGGCCCCTAGTGCTTTTTTCTAGGATGGACACAGGGCAGGAGATCAAATTACGTTTTTCAATTCACGTTTTATTTTATTTTATTTTATTTTATTTTACTTTATTTTATTTTGAGACAGGGTCTTGCTCTATTGCCCAGGCTGGAATGCAGTTGTCTGATTATAGCTCACTGCAGCCTCCACCTAAGCCTAAGTGATCCTCCCACTTTAGCCTCCTGAGTAGCTGGAACTATAGGTGTGTGCTACCACACCGGCTAATTTTTTTTTGTAGAGACAGGGGTCTCGTCATGTTGCCCGCCTGGTCCTGAAATCCTAGCCTCAAGTGATCCTCCTGCCTTGGCCTCCCCAGGTGTTGGGATTACAGGCGTGAGCCACCATGCCCGACCTGAAAAGGTCTCATATCTTAAGACTCTAATTCTTGTGTAACTACTGCTTTTTTCTAGGACAAGCAGAGAGTAGGAGGTCAAATTATGTTGTTCAATTCAGGTATTTAAAAACTAAATCCAGTTACATAGTCCAACTTGCAGTAAGCACCTTAATAAGCCATTTTAATGAAAGGATGGCTGAAGGTAAAGTCCCTAGACTGGGGACGATGATCATGAGATATACATTGTGATAGCTGTGGTGATAAAATTAGACGGGGAATACATAACCCAATAGGAGCCAGTCAGGGCAGGGGGTTGGGGTAGCTCCCTGCAGGCAAGATTCCAGCTAATGGCTAGATGTGAGAGACCAGGATCCCACTGGCTAGGAGAAAGCAGCAGGAGCCAGAGGATGTGGGAAACACAACAGATATTCTGTGTCTTCTCCCCACCTTTCCCACTAAAAAAATTCCATGTCCACTCAAAACTTTGGAATAGGACTTTATTTGGAAATTGAGTCTTTGTAACTGTAATTAGTACAGGATGTCAAGATGAAGTCCTGTTGGATTCAGGACCCTAAATGCAATGACAGGTGTACTCGTAAGAGACAGAAGAGGAGATACAGATACAGAGGAGAAGGCCACGTGGAGACAGAGGCAGAGACTGGAGTGACGCAGCCACAAGCCCAGGGATGCCTGGAGCCCCCAGGAGCTGGGAGAGGCAGGAAGGACCCTCCCCTAGAGCCTCCTGAGGGAACTAAGTACACCTGTAGTGGCTTAAACTGTGGTCTTGGAAAGATATATCTATGTCCTAATGGCCAGATCCTGTGAATGGGACCTCATTTGCAAATAGGGGCTTTGCAGATATACCTAAGTCAAGGATCTCAAGATGAGACCATCCTGGATTAGGCTGGGCCCTAAGTGCAATGGCAGGTGTCCTTCTAAGAGACGGAAGAGGATACACAGACACAGAGGAGAAGGCCAAGTGGAGATGGAGGCAGGGACTGTAGCGATGTAGCCACAGGTCCAGGAATGCCAAGGATTGCCGGTGGCTACTGGAAGCTAGGGAGAGGCCAACAAGAGAACTAGGAGACCAAAAATGACTTACTTTTACATTTAAAAATAACTAAAAGAGTATAATTGGATGATTGGTAACACAAAGGGTAAATGCTTGAGGGGTTGGACACCCCATTCTCTGTGATGTGATTATTATGCATTGCATGCCTGTATCAAAACATTGCAGATATCCCATAAATATATACACCTCTTATGTACCCACAAAAATTAACAAATTTGGAAAAAATCAGAACTGGGAGATAATACATTTATGTTGCTTTCAGCCACCCAGTAGGAGGTCATTATTTTTTTTTTAATCTTCTTTTAATTGTCATTTTTGGCCAGGCATGGTGACTCATGCCTGTAAGGCCAGCACTCTGGAAGGCCGAGGTGGGCAGATTACCTGAGGTCAGGAGTTCGTGACCTGCCTGGCCAACATGGTGAAACCTTGCCTCTACTGAAAATACAAAAATTAGCCAGGCACGGTGGTGCACGCGTGTAATCCCAGCTACTGAGGATGAGAATGAGAATGAAGGCTGAAGGATGAGAATCACCTGAACCCAGGAGGTGGCGGTTGCAGTGAGCTTAGATCGAGCCACTGCGCTCCAGCCTGGGTGACAGAGTCAGAACCTGTCTCAAAAAAAAAAAGTCATTTTATAGCTCCCCACTGCAACTGCCCCCCACCCTTCCCTTCAATGACCACTTTTGCAGGCTTCAGGTGGACCAGGGAACAAAGCTGGGGCCTGGCAGCCCCACTACGCTGCCAGCTGGGGAAAACAAGTCACAATTACAAATTATCACAAGAATTAGTGCCTATACTTGGGGGATCTGCAAAGTGAGGAGGCCCCAGCTCCCCTTGTGTAGGGGTCCATTTGGCAATGACCTTGCTCTGGAGATGATCATATTCCTTCAGCCTGAGGGAACTGATGGTGATGAACCCGGTGGCATCAACTGGCTCCTAATCGCCCTGCACACTCATGCTCACCAACTCCTTGTTGTAGAGAGACAGTGGGAACTCCCGGCTGAGGATGTACACCCGGCCCTCGAAGACGGACACCTGCACTTTCCCTTCCACTCGCTCCTGGGACTTGGTGATGCAGTGGCGGGCAAATTCACACTCAGGGCTGTGCCAGAAGCCAGTATACACCAGCTCAGTAAATTTCAAGCCCAGGCCTTGTTTGATTTTGCGCACTTCCCGATCCATGGTGAAGTCCTCGACGTGTAAATGAGCATGGTAAAGGATGGTGCTTGCTGGGGTCTCATAGATGCCTCAGGACTTCATTGCAATGAAATGATTCTCCACGATGTCAATACGGCCCAGGCCGTGCTTGCCTCTGGCTTCATCCAGTTACACGAAGAGCTCCTAGGAGGTCTGGTGGGTGGTGCCATCCTCGACGTTGGTCACCTTCACGGGGACCCCTTTTTTGAACTCAATCTCGAGAATATCAGAGGTGTTGGGGGCTTTGGTCAGGTCAGGGCTTATGAGCTGGGTTTCTCCAGAATTCCAGCCTCATAGCTCATATGCATGAGGTTCTCATCCATGCTCCACGGGTTCTTGGGAGTGACCGGGATGGGAATCTGATGTTGCTTTGCATATTCCATCAGCTCGTTGAGGACCTTGAACCAATTGGAGAACTCGGGCATCCTCTGGGGAGAAATGACCTTAATCTGGGGGCCAGTGAGCAGGTGAGCTCAAACTGGACCTGATCATTCCCGTTTCCCATGATGCCGTAGGATACATACTTGGCCCCCTCCTGCTGGGTGATTTCCGCTTGTTTGTGGGTGATGCAGGGCCTAGCCAGAGAGGTGTGCAGGAGGTAGTGGTCCTCATACAGGGTGCTGGACTGGATGGCCGGCCACATAAACTCCTCCACAAACTCCCTGCTGACATCATTAATGAACATCTTTTTGGCCCCAAGCTTCCATGCCTTCTTCCTGTCTTCCTCGATGTCTTCCTTCTGGCTGATGTTGGCCAGGTAGGCAATGACGTCATGGCCTTGTTCCTTCAGCCATACGAGGATACAGGAGGTGTCCAGGGCACCAATGTGGGCCAGAACCATGGAGCCGTTGCTGGACATAGCGTCTGGGATTGGAGGTGCGAGTTCTCTGCTTCTGGAATCTGTCTTCACGGTGCAGTGAACCACTAGGACCCCAGGCAGCTGAGGCAGGTGATAGAGCAAGAGGAGGTAATTTTTTATAGCAACTGTACCAAACTAATACCATTCAGGTTAGAGACAACACCAAAATCAATGAGAAATGTCAGGTAGGTTAGCACACTGACCAAGACTGTGGGTCAACACAGGCCCCAGGCCCAAGAGCCATGCTCAGACACCAAGTGGAGAGTGTTGTGGTGTACACTGAAGGAGCTTTGAACTCTCCTTTGGAGCACCAGCGTTGGTTTGGCTGTCAGATGTGCTTGGATTCAGTGCCTATCAACTGAGGAGCTGAGCCTATTGAGAACTCTGTGTGTCAAAATTGGTCAGCATTTGGGGCAGTTCTGGGCTATCAGGTGGAGACAAGATTCCATGGCAGATATGAGCCAGAGTTGGAAAGAGAAAGGCATAGGAGGCAAGATAATGGCCCCCGAAAGAGGGCCACATCCCAATCTCCTGTGAATATGGTACCCTGCAATGGAGAAAGGGAATAAAGGTTGCAGATGGAATTAAGGTGGCTAACTCACTCGGCCTTAAAACTGGGAGATTGTTTTTGATTATTCAATCTAATTGCAAGAAGTCACGCTGGATTCAGGACCCTAAATGCAATGACAGGTGTCCTTGTAAGAGACAGAAGAGGAGACACAGACACAGAGGAGAAGGCCATGTGGAGACAGAGGCAGAGACTGGAGTGATGTGGCCACAAGCCCAGGGATGCCTGGAGCCCCCAGGAGCTGGGAGAGGCAGGAAGAATCCTCCCCTAGAGCCTCCAGAGGAAACTAAGTACACCTGTAGTGGTTTAAACTGTCCTTAGAGTCCTTAAAAGTAGACAAAATTCAAGGCCCGCCTGGGCATCATAGCAAGACATTGTCTCCACTAAAAAAAAAAAAAAAAAAAAAAAAAAAAGCCAGATATGGAGGCACGCACCTGTAATCTGATCTATTCTGGAGGCTGAGGAGAAAGAAATGTTTGATCTTAGGAGTTGGAGGCTGTAGTGAGCTATGACCGTGGCACTGCATTCCAGCCTGGGTGATAGAGCGAGACCTTATCTCAAAAAAATTAAAAGACTGGGTGCAGTGGCTCATGTCTGTAATCCCGGCACTTTGGGACGCTGAGGCAGGAGGATTGCTTGATCCCAGGAGGTCGAGGCTGCAGTAAGCTGTAAGGACACCACTGCACTCCAGCCTGAGGAACAGAGCAAGACCCTGTCTCAAAAACAAAACAGAACAAAACAAAACAAAACAAACAAACAAAAAACAGCAGAAGACTCAGAGACTCAGAGATGGTGGTCTCTGGAAGCTGGAAATGATGTTCATTTTATAGCCAGCCAGAAAGGGAGACCTCAATTCTGCAACCACAAGGAACAATTCTGCCACCATCCCTGAAAAGCAAGGAAATGAATTCTGCCCAACATCTTCTCTAATAGAATGCAGCCCTACTGACACCTTTTTGTTATTTTTTCACTTTTAGAATTATAACCACTTTAATGAATGATTTAATGTAAAAATTAGGAAAAAAATCAACATTCGTATCAGATCAAAGATCAGGTTTAAGAAATGAATACACCATATATCTTTTCAAAAGAGATTCCAGAAGGAAGTTCACAAGGATTTTTCATTCTTGGTGAAAGAAAAATAAGAATTTTTCATTCTTATTTTATTTTTTAAAATAACATCAACTTGTACTTGTGATTAAGAACTACATGTGTAGGTGTATGATGTTGTTACATTGCATGATGCTGAGCCTACCGACATCTTGATTTTAGCTCAATGAGGCTCTTGTTGAACTTCTCACTTCCAGAATTACTGAACTGTAGAAGTGTAAGAAAATAAATTTGCATCATTTAAGCAACTAAGTTTATAGCAATTCGTGACAACAGCCATAGAAAATTAATAAGTTGGCGAATGGGTGAGGGCCTGTAAATTCTGTATCTTCCCAGGAGGCAGCCATTTACCCAGTAATAATGCACTGTACATCAGGAATTATTGGGCCACAATGTGAGTCATTTCTAGTGGTGGGAATTGACTGCCGATCCCCCATACTGTACCTTGGTCTTCTCACCTGTGAGCCATTGGGCACCCTTGTGAGTAACTAGGAAGGTTAACATAAGAGCCAGTGTCCCTGAACTACTCTTTCTCAAGGTGAAATTGACCTGTCATGGGCCCAGTGAGGGTTATCATTCAAAAAGCCAATGAGCCGGTGTAAACAGGAGATTCCTTTGAACCAGAGTATCCTCCAGGAGATGCACGATCCACATTCTACTTGCTTCAGAAACAACTTGGGTGTTCACCAAAAATGCGCAGTCCCAGGTCAAACACTCAGATTAGCTCAATGAAGGTTTCTGCAATGGGGCCTCGACTGTCTCATTTTCTGGTTCTCCAATGGATCCTTCCTAGTATCACCTCCCCATAAACACCTTACCCTCAAATCCTAGTCTCTGCTTGTGCTTCTAGGGGGAACTCAGTTTCCTACATTTAATTCTGCTTAAACCTCTACCGCAATAACCCTGCCGTAACCCTACTATTAACTCTTTCAAGCAATCCATGTAAGTCGTATGAGCCATAGACAGATAAACTAAGTGTAAGAAATGTTGGAATAAACAGATCAAACATTTAGATTTCAACTCAAGTTAATTTATGTTTTTTTCCAGTTGAAAAAGAAGGACAACTTACACAGAATAATGAATTCCCTAAAGGCAAAGGAAAAATATGTTTGCATGCTTATCTAATTAATATTGAAATCTGCATAAGATATTCATACATATTTAAGTGCATAACTTAAATTTATACATGTTTGAGAAAATGTGAATTTATTGTATTGTAATACATAAATATTTCATAATACACAATATATTGATGTTGATACATTTATATGTATTGATATAATACTATAAAACAAATATATAATTTATATAAATATAAATTTATTTAGATGTTATAAGTTAGATAATTAGATAACTTGATTAGGTAAACATTAGATTTTTTAAATGAATGTATGATGTATAATATACAAATATATAAATACAATATATATGAATATATTATATAATAGAATGAATATATCATAATAGCATAAATATATTACATATTATAGAAAGATATTTATGTTATGATGCAAGTTATATATTCATACGTAATTTTTTTTTTTTTGAGACGGAGTCTCACTGTGTGGCCCAGGCTGGAGTGCAGTGGCGAGATCTCAGCTCACTGCAACCTCCGCCTCCTGAGTTCAAGCGATTCTCCTGCCTCAGGCTCCTGAGTAGCCACACCACCCCCGGCTAATTTTTGTATTTTTAGTAGAGATGGGGTTTTGCCATGTTGGCCAGGATGGTTTCAATCTCCTGACCTTATGATCCACCTGCGTTGGCCTCCCAAAGTGCTGGGATTACAGGCATGAGCCACCACGTGTAATTTATATGCAATATATTATATATAATATAATATAGTGTGTATTTTATGAATGTGATATAATTTTGTAATATATCTTATACAGCCATATAACTTATAAAATATACCTAAAGACACATATTATGTAATATGTACTATCTGCATTATTAACAATAAATATTATAATAATTACTACATTAAATCATTTGTGATACAATTATTAACAAATATACACAAGGTAAAGTTGTTCTAATAAATTTTGAAGAAACCAATCACAGAACACGATGTGCCTGGAAATCAAGTGATCTCTTATAGGTGTTATGTTAAAAATGAAGGCTAGGCATTTCATGTTAAAAATGAAGGCTCATGCCTGTAATCCCAGCACTTTATTAGGCCAAGGCAGGAGGAATCGCTTGAGTCCAGGAGTTTGAGACCAGCTTGGGCTATATAATGAGACCTTATCTCTACAAAAAATATAAATGTTAGCTGGGCATGGTGGTGCACACCTGTAGTCCCAGCTACTCAGGAGGCTGAGGCAGGAAGATTACCTTAGCCCAGGAGGTCAAGGCTACAGTGAGTCATAACTTCACCACTGCACTCCAGCCTGGGTGACAGATTGAGACCCTGTCTCAAAAACAAAACAAAAACAAAACAAAATAACAACAACAACAAAAAGACTCTCACTTTCCTTCAAAGTTTCCATATTGCATAATTAGGAGATATTTACAAACAAATCTACCATCTTTGTTTCAGTAAATAAACTGATGTAAATCTTTTTTTCCCCAAGAAAGCTGTTAGATAAATCTTTAAAAGTTGAATTAAGATATTCTGTGTTAAAATTAGGTTTTAGTAGGCTGGAGAAGCACATTCCTAAAACTACACAGGCAGGTATGTTACCAATGTGATATGGTCCGGCTTATCCCCACCCAAATCTCATCTTGAATGTATTCCCATGTGTTGTGGGAGGGACCCAGTGGGAGATAATTTGAATCACGGGGGTGGTTTGCCCCATACTGTTCTCATGGTAGTGGGTGGGTCTCATGAGATCTGATGGTTTTATGAGGGGTTTCCGCTTTTGCATCTTCCTCATTTTCTCTTGCTGCCGCCATGTAAGAAGTGCCTTTCACCTCCTGCCATAATTCTGAGGCCTCCCCAGCAACGTGGAACTGTAAGTCCAATGAAACCTTTTTTTCTTCCCAGTCTCAGGTACGTCCTTATCAGCAACGTGAAGCGGACTAAGACACAATGAAATAAAAGTTTGCACTGAAGTAGCATTTGGACCGATGAGGGCAGGTGTGCTATTGAATGCTCCTGTGTCCTCCTTTCTCCCAACCCTTGGCAGACATCAGTGATTTCTCGAAGTGATTTTCTCTGCTCAGCCCAGACACATCCCCAGACTGGTTCTCTATTTGCACTTAGACAGGTTGCTACTGATCTGCAGGATCAGACAGGCAAGACAGCACATGCTGCTCTCTGCTGAGATGTGGAGCGTAGCCACGGGTTCACATTCTAACCTCCCTGCCTGAGTAAAGAATTCAGCAAGTGGGATTAACACAGTTTAGGCCTGTGTGGAGTTCAATCTGCATCAATACACTCGACATTGTGTGATTCATTAATTAGACAAACGATTAAATCAACAAATGCATTTTTTTTATTGCTTGACTTTTTAAATTATGACTTTTAGAAGCAGTGTCATTGGTTTTTTAAAAAATTTGTATTAATTTATGGGGCACAAGCGTGATTTTGTAACCTAGATTGTGCAGTGGTGAAGTCTTGGCTTCTGTAACCATCACTGGCATAATGAATACTGTGCCCATTAAGTAACTTCTTATCCCTCAGACCCCTCCTACCCTTCCCAGTCAGCAATGTCTGTTGTTCCACACTCTATGCCTATTTGGAAACATTATTTAGCTCCCACTTATTAGTGAGAACACGTAGTATTTGTCTTTTTGTTTCTGAGTTGTTTTACTTAAGAAAATGACCACCGCTTCCATTCATGTTGCTGCAAAAGACATGGGTGCATTTCTTTTTGTGGCTGAATAGTGTTCCACTATGTACATATACCACATTTTCTTTATCCCATCATCCATTGATGGACACTTAGGTTGATTCCATATCTTTGCTATTGTAAACAGGGCTTCCAGTACGGGTATCTTTTCTTTTAATTTTGAGATGGAGTCTCCCTCTGTCTTCCAGGCTGCAGTGCAGAGGCACTATCTCGGCTCACTGCAACCTCTGCCTCCCGGGTTCAAGCAATTCTCCTGCCTCAGTCTCCCGAGTAGCTGGGGATACAGGCGTGTGCCATCACAACTGGCTAATTTTTGTATTTTTATTAGAGACAGTGTTTCACCACGTTGACCAGGCTGGTCTCGAACTCCTGATCCACCCTCTAGTGATCCACCCACCTCAGCCTCCCAAAGTGCTGGGATTACAGGCATGGGCCACTACGCCCAGCCAGTGCAAGTATCTTTTTGATATAATGATTTCTTTTTTTCTTTTCCTTTGGGTAGATTTCCAGTAGTGGGTTGCTGGATTGAATGATAGTTCTATTTTTGGTTCTTTGAGAAATCTCCACACCCTTTTTCACAGAGATTGTACTAATCTACATTCCCATGAACAATGTATAAGTGTTCCATTTTCTCTGCATCTTCACCAACATCTGTTGTTTTCTTTTTTTAGTAATAGCCATTCTGACTGGTGTAGGTATGTGAATAGCTGTCTTGCCAAAGGGTGTTTGAATGTACTTTGCTGTGTGGCTCACTTTACCATGAAACAAAATCACAGCCCATCATATTTTTTTTCTTTTCTTTTTTTTTTTTTTTTGAGACAGAGTCTCGCTGTGTCACCCAGGCTGGGGTGCAGTGGCCGGATCTCAGCTCACTGCAAGCTCCGCCTCCCGGGTTTACGCCATTCTCCCCCATCGTATCTTTTAGTGGCAATTAAAACGCTCACATGAGGCCAGGCGGGGTGGCTCACACCTGTAATCCCAGCACTTTGGGAGGCTGAGGCAGGTGGTCACTTGAGGTCAGGAGTTCAAGACCAGCCTGGTCAACATGGCAAAACCCCATAGCCAGGTGTGGTGGTGCACGCCTGTAATCCCAGGTACTTGGGAGGCTGAGGCAGAAGAACCACTTGAACCTGCGAGGCGGAGGTTGCTGTGAGCCGACATCATGCCACTGCACTCCAGCCTGGGCAACAGAGCAAGACTCTATCTCAAAACCAAACCAACAAAAAGTGCTTACATGTTAAGGATCTACCAGAAAATTTGGTATGCACACAGAGGTTACAGATAGGTCTAGGCTGAGTGTACGTGTAGCTCCATGAATCTACATAAAAATCAGTCATCTGCTTTGTCATTTACAGCACTGTTCATATGGAAGGGGGGGCAGGGAAGTGCTGCGTAGAGGAGGGTGTGGTCCCTGGCTAGGGTTCCACCTGTGGGCCTGTGCCCATGGACCTAAGTGAGGACAGGAACTCCGGTTTTCGTGCCCAAATGTTGCATTTCCCAAGAGCACTCTGGCCTGCTATACTCCCAATCCGTGCTTATAAAAACCTCGAGACCGTAGCAGGCAGACACGCAAGTGCCTGGACGTTGAGAGGAACACACCAGCGGAAGAAGACACAAGCAGCCAGACCTCGAGGGGAGCACGCCAGCGGAAGAGTGCACCGGCAGGCGCCGGCAGGCTGGCAGGCCATTGACCGGCAGAACCACACGGAGTTTCACGGGGAAGGTCAGAGGAAAGCCTGGACTGCTGAGCGGCCGGCAACTCCAGGCGAAAACCATCTCCCTACTGGCTGCCCCATCTGCTGAGAGCTACCTCTGCTCAATAAAACCTTGCACTCATTCTCCAAGCCCACATGTGATCTGATTCTTCTGGTACACAAAGACAAGAACCCGGGATACAGAAAGCCCTCTGTCCTTGTGATAAGGCAGGGGGTCTGACTGAGCTGAGTAACACAAGCTGCCTATGAATGGCTAAGCTAAAAGAGCACCCTGTAACACATGCCCACTGGGGCTTCAGGAGCTATAAACATTCACCCACAGATGCTGCCCAGGGTAGGAGCCCCACAACCTCCCCAGCTGCCTGCACCTCCAAGGGGTTTGCGCAGCGGGCCACTGAAGAAGTGAGCCACACCCCCATTGCACGCCCTGTGAGGGAGGTGGGGGAACTTGTCCCATTTCACGGTGGTTGAGATAGTCAGATACCTACGTGATACTCATTTTCCCTTACTTCTTTACTGAGTGTACCATGCTGCATACAGGCGCCCAAAGATGTCTACATCCTAATCCCTGGAACCCATGAATATGTTACTTTGTGTGGCAAAAACGACTTTGCAGATGTATTAGGTTGGTGCAAAGATAATGGCAAAAACCGCAATTACTTTGGCAGCAAGCTCACTGCAAGCTCCGCCTCCCGGGTTTACGCCATTCTTCTGCCTCAGCCTCCGGAGTAGCTGGGACTACAGGCGCCCGCCACCTCGCCCAGCTAGTTTTTTTGTATTTTTAGTAAAGACGGGGTTTCACCGTGTTAGCCAGGATGGTCTCGATCTCCTGACCTCGTGATCCGCCCGTCTCGGCCTCCCAAAGTGCTGGGATTACAGGCTTGAGCCACCGCGCCCGGCCCCCAAGCTTATAATTAAGTGAAACATCCTGAGATGGGGAGAGGAGCCTGGGTTGTCCAGGTGCACCCTGATGTAATCACAGGGTCCGTAGAAGAGGGAGCGAGGAGGGTCAGAAAGAGAAAGACTGGAAGATACTAGGCAGCTGGCTTTGAACATACAGAAAGGGACCACGAATTTCCCCACAGGAGCCTCCAGAAGGAACACAGTCCTGCCAGCACCTTAATTTTAGACTTCTGAGCTCCAGAACTATAAGATAATACATTTGTGTTGTTCTAATCCACTAAATGCGTGGCCATTGGTTACAGCAGCTATAGGGAAAACCACTCACATACCTACACACTATGCAATGTGCTCAACAGAAAAATCTATTCTTTTCTAAACACTCTTCCAACTGACGCTTTGAAAGTTCAGTAGTGCTGGGAGCTCCCGGAGGGGGTCTTGTTTTCTTTGTTTTTCTTCCTTCCTCCTGTTCTCCTGATTTATGTCTGGGATACAGATGGGGTGGCTGAAGAGTCAGCAGCTTTTGCCTTTTTTTTTTTTTTTTGAGATGGAGTCTGGCTCTGTCCACGCTGGAGGCACGACCCAGGCTCACTGCAACCTCCGCCTCCTGGGTTCAAGCAATTCTTCCGCCTCAGCCTCCTGAGTAGCTGGGATTACAGGTGTGTGCCACCATGCCTGGTTAATTTTTGTATTTTTAGTAGAGATGGAATTTCGCCATGTTGGCCAGGCTGGTCTTGAACTCCTGACCTCAAATGATCTGCCTGCATTGGCCTCCTGAAGTGCTGGGATGACAGGCGTGAGCCACCATGCCTGGGCAGCAGCTTTTGTTAAACGTGGGAGTCCACATGCTAAGGGAAGAAGGTGCTGGTATCCCAGAACTCCAGCCTTGGGTTTTTCCATCCCCAGAATTCTTGTAAGTGAGGGAGAAACAAATGGTGCTCTTGTTAAAACACTATTTCTGCCAAACAAACACATTATTTAAATTGTACAGGCACTTTCAAGTCAAGTTTTTTATTTTTCTTAACACCCTGCCCCCTTAGGAAACAAGAGGATGTACAGATTTTGAAGGATTGACTAAAAGAAAGAACTGGAAATCACCCTTTTTTTAGACACCTCCAATACGTCACTCATCAATTAAGTCCCAAGAATTATATAAAGCCCAGATGATGAGAATAAAACAAATATTTTTGTTATTTGATTACTCACACTGTAGCACCAACAACAACAATAACAAAAACCAGACATACATATATGCAAAAAGTTTATATAGTGTTTTAGGAAAATCTCACACATTTGCCAAGAGAAAAAAAATAAATGAAAATATTACAATAAAGTCACTTTCTAAAGAATTTAGACTGTATTTTATTACAACTGCATTTTATTCTATTGAAGAAAAAAATGATCACACATGATTCTAGCTAACCTTTGAAGAAGGCTATTTTTTATGAAATTAATAAAAAATGAATGTTTAAACTTATCTCAAGTATGGGTAGGTGGATATAAAGATAGATAGAAAATAGATAGAAAGACAGACCATAGAGATGACAGATGATGGATAGACCAGCAGTCCTCAACCTTTTTGGCATGAGGAACCAGTTTCAGGGAAGACAATTTTTCCATGGACTTGATGGAGAGGTGGTTTTAGGATGATTCAAGGGCATTGCATTTATTGTATACTTTATTTGTATTGTGATTACATTATAATATATAATGAAATAATTCTACAACTCACCATCATGTAGAATCAGTGGAGCCCTGAGCTTGCTTTCCTGCAACTAAATGGTCCCATTTGGGGGTGGTGGGAGACAGTGACAGATCATCAGGCATTAGATTCTCATAAAGAGCATGCGGCAAACTCTAGATCCTTCACATGCACAGTTCACAATAGGCTTCTTGCTCCTGTGAGAATCTAATGTGGCCACTAATCTGACAGGAAGTGGAGCTCAAGCAGTAATGCAAGCGATGGGGAGCAACTGTCAATACAGATGCAGCTTCACTCTCTCACCTGCTGCTCACTTCCTGCTGTGTGTGCCAGTTCCTAACAGGCCACCGACTGGTACCAGTCCATGGCCTGGGGTTGGGGACCCCTGGGATAGAGGAGAAACAATCAATAGGTGATAAATTAGACAACTGATAGAGGTCAGATACATAGATACATATAAGACAATTTATAGATTGATAGAAATATAGATGGATACATGGAGGATGGATAGATAAGTTTACCCACTAAGAAAAAAATAGAGTATGCTGAGAGTTCGTAAATAAGAAGTCTGTGCTTGCTGTGCAAATATTGTCTATATAAGGTTTCTATTATAACGCCCCTGGAGACACATGGGAAGTGTGGTTTCACAGTGGCTTTCTGAGGTTCTGCGTGTCATATTCACCAGTGCTCATTTCATGATGTGCAGATTCTGTGCCTATTTCACTAGATCGAAAATGCATGCTAACATATTTGGTTCTTTACTAAAAAACATTACAGGCTGGGTATGGTGGCTCATGCTTGTAACCCCAGCACTTTGGGAGGCTGAGACAGGGGGATCACTTGAGGTCGTGAGTTAAGACCAGCCTGGCCAACATGGTGAAACCCCGTCTCTACTAAAAATACAAAAAATTAGCCGGAAGTGGTGGCACGTGCCTGTAGTCCCAGCTACTCAGGAGGCTAAGGCAGGAGAATTGCTTGGGCCTGGGAGGTGGAGGTTGCAGTGAGCCAAGATGGCACCACTGCACTCCAGCCTGGGCGACAGTGAAACTCCATCTAAAAAAAAAAAAAAAAAAAAAGCGTGACATATAATTTTACCTATCCATCCAAAGATCAAGGAATAAACAAAATATGTTCAATATGTTCAATTCCTACAGTCTAATATGATTCATTCATGAAATGGAATGAAGGTCTAATACAGGCTACTATATGTGTGAACCTTGAAAACACCATGCTCAGTAAAAGAAGCCAATCACAAAAGACCACATATTATATCATTCCATTTATATTAAATTTCAAGAATAGCTAAATCTATGGACAGAAAACAGAAAAATAATTGGTTTCCAGGGACTAGGAGAAAAGGAGAATGGAGAGTGACTGCTTAATGGACATAGGGTTTCCTTTTGGGATGTTTAAAATGTTTAGGAACTAGATAGTGATGATAATTGCATAATATTGTGAATGCACTATAGCAGGGGTTTCTAACCCTTAGGCCATGGACTGACTCCTGTCCATGGCTTATTAGGAACCAGGCCACACAGCAGGAGGTGAGAGGCAGGTGAGTGAACAAAGCTTCATGCCTATTTACAGCTGCTCCCCATGGCTCACATTACCACCTGAGCTCCACCTCCTGTCAGATCAGTGGTGGCATTAGATTCTCATAGGAGAGCAAACCCTATTGGGAACTGAGCATGTGAGGTATCTGTGTCTCATGCTTCTTATGAGAATCGAATGCCTGATGATCTGTCACTGTCTCCCATCACCCCCAGATGGGACTGTCCTGTTGTAGGAAAACAAGCTCAGTGCTCCCACCTATTCCACATTACGGTGAGTTGTAGAATTATTTCCTTATATATTACAATGGAATAATAATAGAAATAAAGTGCACAATAAATGTAACATACTCGAATTATCCTGGAACCAACCTCCTCAACCGCACCACCATCGTCCTTGGAACAATTGTCTTCCACTAAACCAGTCCCTGGTGCCAAAAAGGTTGGGGATCACTGCACTAAATGCCACTGAATCATACTTCAAAATGGTTAAAATAGTCCATTTTATGTTATATGAGTTTTACCCCAAAATAGAAAGCGAAACTCATGGAATTACTAAACTTCAGACACATTTTATTTAAACGAGTAGTATTTCTTTTCAAAACATTATTTTGGCCAGGTGCGGTCACTCAAGCCTGTAATCCCAGCACTTTGGGAGGCCAAGGCAGGCAGATCACGAGGTCAGGAGTTCAAGACCAGCCTGACCAATATGATGAAACCCCGTCTCTACTAAAAATACAAAAATTAGCCGGGCATGGTGGTGCACGCCTATAGTCCCAGCTACTTGGGAGGCTGAGACAGGAGAATAGCTTGAACTCGGAAGGTGGAAGTTGCAATGAGCTGAGATCACACCACTGCACTCCAGCCTGGGCAATAGAGCAAGACTCACTCTCCCCCCAAAAAAGATTATTTCCAAGTAAAAGAAGAAAAAAAGAAAAACCAGGAGATGAAAAGCACAATGTGCCTTGGTCTTTTAGGAGTTTAACTAGGTTAACCTCATATTTCTTAATGGCTTTAAGTTTAAACGTCAAAGCAATAAAACATTCAGTGGTCCTTTTAAATGTAAAAATCAGAAGACATTCTTTCTAAACCAGACAAATCCCCCTTTTGGGTATAAAACCAAAAATGTGTAGAGTAAAAAAAAAGGAAAAAAAATTCAGTACTAAGCCTTTTTGTCTATCCCCTCTCTCGTCTTCCAGTCTTAAACACGAAGTGGCCTTTAGGAATTTCTTTTAACTTCTCAGAATTTTTATATATAGTGAATCATGTATTAATACATATAGATGTGCACCAATTAAAATATTTTAAATAATGAAAGAATAACACTCATACTTAGGCCTATCTTTACAATGATTATGCCTGAGAAATAAATGAGGAAAGACTGATCATACACAATTATCTTATAATAATTTAGTCTTATCTAATATCCTTAGATAAGATGATATTATATTATTAGATAAAATATTAATAATTAATAATTAGATTATCAGATAAGATAACATTAATAATCGCTCATGTCTAATAATTTTCAAAATAAAAACCCATGGGTAAAATACTCTGCCTCATAATAAAAATACAATGTAACATAATAATAAAAACAAAGCCAAACCTTCCTTCATGTGTTGGTTCTTGGTTCTTTCCTCTAGTTCCTTACCAGAAGAGTAGTGGATTTGGTAATTTAGGAAGTGTCAAATCTTCCCTTCAGCAACCACATGCCTGTCCAGGGAGTCAGCTCACAAATCACGTGTCAATTATCAGGACAGATGGTAGACCCTGTGCAAGAGGTCTGTATGAGTTTCCCGCGGCTGCTAAAACAAATACCAAAAATGCTGGTTGAAAACAATGCACATTTATTCACGTGCAGTTCTAGAAATCAGAAGTCCTAAATGAGTCTCCTGGGGCTAAAATCAAAGTGTCAGCCAGGTAGGTTCCTTCTGGAGGATGCAGGAAAGAATCCATTTCCTTGCAATTTGTACCTCCTAGAGGCTGCCTGCATTCCTTGGCATGTGGTTTCTTCCTTCATCTTCAAAACCAGCAACAACCAGCAGAGACCGTTTCACATCTCATCATTCTAACCTCCATTTCTGCCTCCCTCTTCTACTTTTAAGAGCCCTTGCAATTACATGGGGTCCACTTGGATAACCCAGAATAATCTCCTCATTTTAGGATCAGCTGATGAGCAAACTTCATTTTCCCTCCAACTTTGATTCCCCTACTGACATATAAGGTAACATTTTCATAGGTTCTGGGAAAGAGGATGTAAAAATATTTAGTTAAGGATCTTGAGATGAGATTATCCTGGAGTCGACCCTAAATGCAATGACAGGTGTCCTTCTAAGAGACAGAAGAAGAGATGGTGCAGACACAAAGGAGAAGGCCACGTGGAGGCAGAGGCAGAGACTGGAGTGATGCGGCCACAAGCTCAGGAATTCCTGGAGCCCCCAGGAGCTGGGAGAGGGAGGAAGGATCCTCCCTTAGAGCCTCCAGAGAGGGTGCAGCCCTGCGCACACCTTGATCTCAGACTTCTGGCCTCCAGAACTGGGAGAGCATAAATTTCTGTTGTTCTAAGATGCTCAGTTAGTGGCGGTTTGTGTGGCAGTCCTGGGAAATGCATACAGATTGTGCCCACGTTTGAAGGTTTATTAGGAATAATTACCAAACCACACAGTTTCTGTTTAAGCTAAATACTGTGTTTGCCTTTTTCTTCTTTGTAAGGTATTCAGGGCAACATTTACAAGCTGAATTTTCTCATCCAGGCTTTCTAACGGCTTTGAGTTATTTGTTTCTTCTACTTTATTCATAAGAGAGTTATTTATATCTTTAAAGTGCATGTTCCAAAGTGTTTTGATACTTCCTTAAAATACATTAGTGCTCCTTTGAATTTAGTTTGAGTTTTAGTGAATCTCTAAGCTTGTCCACTTACAACACACACCTGGATTTAAAATCGAGTAAATCTCAGTATGTTTCAATCTCATGAGTAGGCACACATGAAGGTCACTGTGTATAAGAACTAATTTCCTCTTCTGTATTTTAAGAATAACTTAAAACTTGCTCCATGAGTCCCCCCCGGTCTGTTAACTAAGGCCGCTTCTTCTAATTCATGAAAGAGACATATTACCAAAACGGAGAGCACTTCACGTGGTCTTAGAGAATTCTGAGTATTCATTATTTATAGGACATCTTTCTGAACTAATAGTTTCATGCTGAAGGAGAGACCATTTGCCATTTTTATTTTCAAAAGTGAGATGGGTCTTGGAATCCACCCACATGTAAGAAGAATGTCATAGGATAGGGGTTCGCAACCCCATGGGCCATAGACTGCTACCAGCCTGTTAGAAACCAGGTTGCACAGCAGGAGGCGAGCAGCAGGCCGGTGAGTGAGGCTCCATCTGTATTTACAGCTGCTTCCCATCCTGAGCTCCACCTCCTGTCGGATCAGCAGCAGCAGCAGATTCTTACTGGAGCAGAAACCCTATTGTGAACTGCACATATGAAGGATCTAGGTTGCAGGCTCCTTATGAGAATCTAATGCCTGATGATTTGTCACTATCTATCCCATCACCCCCAGATGGGACTGTCTAGCTGCAGCAGAACAAGCACGGGGCTCTCACGGATTTTACATGATGGTGAGTTGTAGAATTATTTCATTATATATTACAGTGGAATAATAGTATAAATAAAGTGCACAATAAATGTAATGTGCTTGAATCATCCCAAAACTGTATGCCCCACCCCCATCCTGCTCCACGGAAAAGCTGTCTTCCGTGAAATTGGTCCCGGTTTCCAGCTGCATCCATGTCCCTACAAAGGACGCAAACTCATCCTTTTTTATGGCTGTGGGTTTGTCCATCATTCTTAGCAAACTATCACAAGAAGAGAAAACCAAACACCGCATGTTCTCACTCATAGGTGGGAACTGAACAATGAGATCACTTGGACTCGGGAAGGGGAACATCACACACTGGGCTTATTATGGGGAGGGGGGAGGGGGGAGGGATTGCATTGGGGAGTTATACCTGATATAAATGATGAATTGATGGGTGCTGACGAGTTGATGGGTGCAGCACACTAACATGGCACAAGTATACATATGTAACAAACCTGCACGTTATGCACATGTACCCTAGAACTTAAAGTATAATAAAAAAAAAAATAAATAAAAAAATAAATAAATAAAAAAAAAAAAAAAAGAAATTGGTCCCGGTGCCAAAAACATTAGGGACCGCTGCCCTAGGAGATTTCTAGACCACGCCACTCGAGGGCAGGGTCTCCACCAGCCATTAGTGCTTAGAACTAGTTTCAATGACATTCTTTCCTTCTTCCTCACAAGCTTCTAGGGCAGCTTCCATGTGGAGTCCCCTAGAAGCCATTTGGTTTTTATTCCAAGAGGCAGCTTGTCTGAAAGAAGACAAATCAGCAAAAATGTAAGCCAAAACAGATCGCAGGAAAGAGTCTCGACTCTTTAAATATAGACTTTTTAAAACTAGACTTTATTTTTAGAGCAGTCTGAGCTGCAAAATTGAGCAGAAGGCACAGAAATTTTTATACATCCCTTTCCTACACACACACCCCCTCTTCCATGATCAATATCTCTCAGCAGAGTGAAACGTTTGTTACCACAGATGAACCCACACGGAGACATCGAAGTCACCCAAAGTCCGTAGTTTTCATTAGGGCTCCTTCTTGGTGTGAGCTCCAGAATTGTGAGTGTTCATCATTTATAGAACATCTTTCTGAAGTGAATAGTTTCACGTTGAAAAAGAGACCCTGTGCCATTTTTATTTTGAAAAGTGAGATGCGCCAAGTGTGGTGGCTCACGCCTGTAATCCCAGCACTTTGGGAGGGCAAGACAGATGGATGACCTGAGGTCAGGAATTCGAGATCAGCCTGGCCAACATGGTGAAATCCCGTCTCTACTAAAAATGCAAACGTTAGCCAGGCATGGTGGTGTGTACCTGCAGTCCCAGCTACTCGGGAGTCTGAGGCAGGAGAAACGCCTGCACCCAGGAGGCAGAGGCTGCAGTGTGCCAAGATTCCATCACTGCACTCCAGCCTGGACAACAGAGTAAGACTTCATCCAAAAAAACCAAACAAACAAACAAACAAACAAAAAAGTGAGCTAGGTCTTGATTTCTGCTGAATTACCCTTCCAGGATTGAGGTCTTTGAAGGGATTCATTAATAATTGCTGACATTTCCTTGCCTTTCCCTATCTGCAATTCACTGGCTTGTGTGGTCTGGGTTGGGGAAGAATGGGACAACCTTCCGTGATCTCATCTTCTGCAGCTGGTTTTCTACCAATTGAAATTTTAGGGATCCAGAGCGGAGAAGCCTGTGTCTGTGAGTTCCATGTTCTAGGTGCTGCTGGCCCCGGTAAGGAACAGTAGTAGATAAATAGCTTTTATTTTGCCCAGAAATCCCCATCAGCACGTTCGCCCAAGCTGGGTCAGGCGAGTTCACTTCTCCACGATGTGTTTTCTCTGTAGGCTGATGTGCACCATGCTAAGCAGAATTTTCTCCAGCCTAATTTGCAGAGATAACTCAGCTGTGCTCGGGAGATCTAGAGGGTTTCTCTGACACGTTCTTTGTATTTATTTACTTATTTTCCACGCTGCTGTTCTATTTTAAAGTATGCTGTTGAGAAAATCTGGGAGCATTTTAGTACATGCAACAGAACAGGGTATTCCTCCTGACTGTGCTATGAGGATAAGAAGGAAAACAAAAATATCCCCTCCTTTTCATCGAGGTGGCCAGTAGCCCGTATTTTCATTTAAGGTTTACCCTAGACAGATGAGGGCAAGTTCCCATGGAAAATTCCTAAAAGTCTGTTTCTGCTCAAATAAAGATACAACCCCACTAGCTATTAGTCTGCCCCCGGGATTTCTGAGCTATGCAAGCCCATGAGTTTGAACTAGAGATTTCCTGTGTAGACTATTTTTTTTCCCTCCAGTCATCCAAGGGTATTCACTAGGTCAGCCCTTCTCCTGATTACAGAGTTTGGGAAGCAGTGGGGTTTGCGGGCACGTGACTAAGAAAGTTACTTTTACAACCCCTGTTAAGAAAATTACATAGTGATCCACAGAGTCCTTTAGAATATTAGATTTTCACATTGAAATCAGAATCGCCAGGAACTGCAGTTCATACACAAAACAGCCAGTGCACCTCCAGAGACTGCATTGGGGTAAAACCTGGATAAGAAGATGAAAGACACAGCAATAAAGTTAAAAAAAATGACTGTAGGTTCGCTGGATCCTATATATAAATATTAACTACAGATGTGGTGCAGGTAGTATGTTCAGTTCTCTCTATACAGCGTTGCATTCTGTCTTTATGACATCTCCAAGAGGTAAAATTACCCTTATTGTACCCCTGAGAAATCTGGTTTTAGGAAGGGAGAATAGTGTGTTCTAGGCCCTCTGGCCAAGAAATAGCGAGTAGTAGGAGGAGCTGGTTTGAGCTCTACTATCTGTCTGACTTAATCTCCTGTGGCTCTGCTGTTGGTTAAAGCCTTGCAAGAAAAGTGGATTTTAAAGATCTTATGACGGAGGCAGAGGGATGATGGCTTCCCCATGGTCAGGGCCTCCTGGGTCTCCTGGGCTGCAAGTTGCCCTATCTCCACATTTCTAGAGGAAAGAGGGTCTCTGTGGAGGGTCAGGGTTGGGTAATGGGAAGTGAACTAGCAAACCTGTTTGGATTTCCTTCTGAATGCACGAGTCTAGCGGGTTGAATTTAAAGGGCAGGCACTTCTCAATCATGTCTTTTCCACACATCGCTTTTTAAAACTGGCATGCCACCAGCCTGCTTCAGGGGCATCTCAGCAAACAGGATTGGCTACACAAGGAATTAGGCTTGTCCAAAAAAAAAAAAGCTCTATTTTTTTTTTTATACTCACAGATGTCTTTTGTAGATCAAAGACAAAACAGGCAAACGTTGATGATAAGGACACGTTGTCAAAATGCTGGCTCAGGAAGAGAAATGCTGCTAACCAGAGGAACAGTGAAAAGCAGTGGCTGGTAAAAGTCACTTTCACTGGTGCATCCTGCAACAAACTGCAATCCGTCAGGTTCCATGGCATTTGGCGATTAGAAAGGCTCCGACCTTTTGTTAATCACTGAGCTCAGTATCATTCTCTTGCTTGAAGTACATTCTGTAGCTACAAGGACTGACCTGCCCATCATTTGATCATCCCTCCTCATCCTCCACATGGTGGAATTATTAGCAAACAGATTAATTTAATTTAACCAACATGTACTCCAAACCTCCCGTATTTAAGGAACTCTCTTGGCACTTCAAGGGATTCGACAATTAATAAAACATGGTCCCTGCTCTAGGAACACATAACCAAGCAAGCAGGCAACATAAGCAGGACAAACATCAAAACAAAAAAAGACTAAACGCAGCAAAATATGCATTTTATTTTAAGAAAGGATGGAATGACGAGATTCCATAATGCTTTATTTGTGGATTTGTTGGGCAAGTTACGCCCTGGGACTTTTCTAATCTGGGCATTTATTTTTATTAGTATGTGTGTTATTAAAAAATAATTTATTGAGATGAAATTCACATCATAAAGTAAACCATGTTAAAGTAACAATGTAATGGCATTTCGTACATCCTCAATGTTGTGCAACCATCACCAACATGTAGTTCCGAAATATTTCTGTCACCCCAAGCTAAAACCCTGCACCCATTCAGCCGTCTCTTTCCACTGCTCACTCCCCCTCATCCCTTGCATGAAATTTTCAAAGCAGAATTGAATTAGTTGACTTGATATTTTATTTACTTCACACTTGTAAGGAATTAAAACCGTTATGTTTGCGTTAACCATCTCATTTCCGTAAACCTACGCCTTTAACTAGACTTCGATAAACCACTTTTGGGGTGCAGATTGTACAGGTAGCACAAGTATTTAGAGGTATTAATAGATATTATCTATTAAATGTGCCAATAATAATCCCCCTGGATAAGGTAGTATAAACAGATTTCCTTACTGTAGGGAAATTCGGACTTTTTTTTTTTTTTTTTTTTAAGGCAGGATCTTACTCTGTCACCCTGACTGGAATGCAATGGTGTGAACTTGGCTCACTGCAAACTCTGCCTCTCAGGCTCAAGCAATTCTCCCTTGTCAGCCCCCAGTATGTAGCTGGAACTACAGGCATATGCCACCATGCCTGGCTATTTTTTTTTTTTTTTTTTGTAGAGATAGGGTTTTCCATGTTGCCTAGGCTGGTCTCAAACTCCTGGACTCAAGCAATCCTCCCGCCTTGGCCTCCCAAAGTGCTGGGATTACAGGTGTGAGCCACTGTGCCTGACCAAATCTAGACATTTCTTAATAGAATTCAACCTCAGTCATGCACACATTCATTCATTCAATTGAACAGCTAGTGTATGCCAAGCTCTGTGCTATACTCCAGGTGTCAAGAAGCTATGATGGCATAAAAAGAAGGTAAGTGATTGTCCACAATGCAGGAAAAAGCCCACATTAGAAATGGGCATGGAGGTAAGGAAATACTATACAATGGAGATTGAGGAGAACTTTGTCAAAACAGTGGCATGAACCAACAACAAAAATCAGGGATGTGCTACCTGTTCTCGACAAGCCAGTCCTATCACCAAAAGGAAGATCCCAGGGACAGGCAGGCTGGGAAGTACAGGGCATGGCACCGGCCACCCATGGAAAACTTCAGTCTTGGATTTGACGATGATGGCACCCCTCTAAGTCTCAGTGATGGCCTGGAAGGGATGAATGAGGAGTTGGTGGAAGAAGAATTTGTCAAAATCTAAGACATATCCATGCAACTGCAGTGAGAGAGGTGGAGAGAAGAGCACGTTGGGCCCAGAGATTCTTAGCATCAGGATCTAAACTTGGCAACCAGTTGACTATGAGGAAGACATGAAAGAGAGGCAGAAGGCAACAATGACTTGAGTTTCTAGTTTAGCTGATGAGATGGTGGCAACACCATTAACAAAGGTAAAGACATGTTCAAGAGACAGTTATTTTTTGTTTTGTTTTGTAATTTAATCAGTGGATTTGGGGCATGCCCAGAAAGAGGCTACCTAAGGGTATTATTTGACTAATCCCTGGAACTATGTCAACACACACTGAAAACGAAAGCTAGAGAAGGAATGAATTCTCATTTGTGAACCAGTGTTTCCTGACTCTCAACTCTGTGGAAGCCACCCTAGGCGTGGGAGGCAGGTGGTGAGGAATTCCCAGATGCTGTGTTTCTTAGGAGGAGCTAAGATGGTCCAGGCTCCATGCAAGGGAAGCAACTTATTTCTTAGGCTTATTCCTTCCTTCCTCCTGAAAGCCCCCTGACAGAGTGCTAGATGTGGGGCAGGACTTCTGAACCTAAAGAGCAGACGCTTCTCAATTATACTTTTTCCATGCATTGCCTTTGAAAAACTGCATGCCTGCAGGGCTGGGTGGCTCACGCCTGTAATCCCAGCACTTTGGGAGGCGGAGGTGGGTGGATCACTTGAGGCTAGAAATTCGAGTCCATCCTAAGCGACGTAATGAGACCCTGTCGGTACAAAAAAAAAAAAAAAAAAAAAGTACAAAAACTAGCCCAGCGTGGTGGGGTAAGCCTCCAGTCCCAGCTACATGGGGAACTGAGGTAGGAGAATCGCTTGCGCCTCAGAGGCAGAAGTTACAGTGAACCGAGATCACACCACTGGCACTCCAGCCTGGGCAACAGAGCGAGACTCTGTCTCAAATAAATAAACAAACAAACAAACAAATAAATAAATAAATACCGCACGCTATCAGCCTGCTTCAGGGGCATCTCAGCAGACAGGATTTGCTGTACAAGTACATGGTACCACTGAGCTTGTAAAAATATATATATGTATTTTTAATGCTCACAGATGTCTTTTGTAGATCAAAGAACACAACAGGCAAACACTCACCCTAAGGACGTGTTGTCAAAATGCTGGTTCAGGGAGAGGAATGCGGCTAACCAGAGGAACAGCGAAAAGCAGTCGCTGGTGCACCCTGCGACAAACTGGTGCAGTGGTGCCTTTCCGGGCCCTGCACACCTGTCTAAGCTCCATGTTTTTACCCCAGGTGGGCTCTGCTGACTGAAGATCCTCGCCTGACCTCTCCCCACCATTCCAGGTCTGACTTATCCAGGAAGCCAGACAACCGCCCCCTCCTCCTCCTCTGCCTCCTGGAATAGGGACCTACCCTCTGCACCCTCTACTTTTTGCCTTGTCGCCAGGTCGCTCCCCCCATCCCTCCGCCCCGTCCCCGGACAATACCCTCAGACTCTCCGAAAGTCCCAGCCCTCGCCCTGCCCCTCGAAGGCTCCCCACGCCGGAAGGGAGCCGTTCCACCTTTCAGGCTAGAAGACTGGCAGGGGGAGGGAGGCGGGCGCCGGGGAGTCCCGGAGAGGCGGGAGGGCGTGGCAGCGGCTCTCACGTTGCAGCCCTGCCTGCAGCTAGCTGGATGCCGGCGGGGCCAGCCCGCTCCTGCCTGCACACGGGCTGGGAATAGCTGCCAGAGAAAACGCCGTCTGGCCGAGAGAAGCGCAAACCCTGCTCCTTCTCTCTCTCCTGAAAGGAACGGAAACGTTCCCAGCGCTGCTTAGGCGCTCTCCAAGCGCGGACTCAACTGCGGCTCTCACCGCGCTCCCTGCATCTCGCCCTTCCCTCCTGGGTCCCCGGACTTCTCTCTGACAAAGAGCCCTCCTTCCCCGAGCCGCCTGCGGTTCTTGTTACGGGAGTGGGCGAGGCATGCCCACCCGGGCCCAGGCGCAATGAAGACGCGAGAAGAAGGCTGAGCGCAGAGCGGCGCGGCCAGGGTCCCTTGGCTCGGGCCCGCGCCCCGTCTCCCCGGGGTGGGGCAGGGTGGGGGTGTGCCGAGGCGTGGACTTGGGGAAGCCTTGCAGTGCCGGGAATAAAAGGGCGCCGGCTAGCTGTGCAGCGCTGGGAAGCAGAGCTGCCTCACCGCCGGCCCCGGGAAGGGCATGACCCCGGCAGGCTCCTGGCCGTGACTCGCGCGCCCCAGCTCGGTGGATGCTCTCGGCGCACCGCTCCCTTGTGCGGCGGCTTCCCACGGACAGGTGAGGACACAGGGTGGCCAGGGCGCCCCAAGGCTGCCTTGTCTGCCCGCAGGGGGTGAAGGGATTTGAGACACCCAAGGGAAAACTGGGGGTGAAGGACCTGCATGCAGGTAGATTGCACCGTTCCCCAGCACTGTTTGAAGTTGCTAAGAAATCAGGATACCTGAATTCCTGCAAATTTAAGTAACTAAAGATCACTTAGGGAGGAGAGCCGGATCTTGAAGGAGGATGCACTGAATAGGTCTAATTAAGCCCAGACATCCCATGCCTCCTTTCCTCCCTCTCCCCAATGCGCTCCCCATCCCTCGCTCTCTCTGGAGACCTTCAACCCTGCCATCCTGCGTTTCTAGGAAGCTGCCAACGGAATTCCTAAGTGAAGCCCACTCTGCTCTTGCAATCGGTGGGGGAAAGGGCACTTGAGGAGCCTCTTTCCAAGTTGCTCAGGCTGTGGCTACTTCAAGTCTCCTCTCCCTCCTCTCTTCCCCCACTCCTTCCCCGCCTCTTTCCTCCTACCCTTATCCAGGCTTTCCCTGGAAAGGGGACAACCCAACGCCTAGAGTGAGCTGAGCCATGCAAAAAAACCGGGACAGTCATCACGCAGATAGAAGGGGTTTGATGTCCAAGTCCCAGGCGGCGGGGACTCGCAGGGTCACCCCAGCCGCGTTCCGGGAAAGCGCGTAATTCAGCCCGCAGCCAGCTCGACGGGACTCAGCGGACTCTGGAAGCTGGCCAGGGGCTCAGGGCTGCCCGCCCGGCCACTCCAGGTTGTCCGCCCCGGGCCAAGAAGAAAGTAGACGGCCTCACGCCCCCACCCCTGCTTCCCGACGGGATTCGCAGACAGTCTCTGGCGGCCTAACTGGCGCGTGGCCGCTTTCTCCCCGGCGGAGAGACCCGACCTCCCGTCCCTGGGATTAGGGCTGTCTAGGGGCGAGTTTCCTGGGTCTCCCGAGAGGTTGGTGCCGGGGAGGGGGCGGAGGGAGGCTGGACAGGGAGTTGGGGCTGAAGAGTCCTCTGGAACGCCCGGGCCAAGTCCGCCCGCAGGCACAGGACGCTGGGGACTGGCGCGGCTGCCCTTGGAACCAGCCCAGCGCCGAGGTCAGGCGCGCAGGCAGGGGCGGGGAAAGCCCGGGCTCTGGTGAGAGAGGAAACTCCGAGGACTTTTGCAGAGCTGCAGGAGCCGGTTTGTTCCAGCGCTCAGAGGCGGAGCCCGGAGTTGTTTTTTTGCAAAGCTACCTGTGTGCAATCAGTTCTTTATGGGCAGCTGAAGGGAGACGCGCCCCCGGGCTTAAGAGGATAACATTTTCTAGGTCACTTAAAGGCAGGGAAAGCTACAGGTTTGGGATGCTCCTCTCTTATAGGAAGGGTTTTAGATTTTTATTTTTATTTTTTGAGACGGAGTTTCTCTCTTGTTGCCCAGGCTGGGGTGCAATGGCTCGATCTCGGTTCACCATAACCTCCGCCTCCCGACTTCAAGCGAATCTCCTGCCTCAGCTTCCCGAGCAGCTGAGATTTCAGGCATGCGCCACCATGCCCGGCTAGTTTTGTTTTGTTCGTTTGTTTGTATTTTTAGTAGAGACAGGGTTTCTCCGTGTTGGTCAGACTGGTCTCGAACTCCCGACCTCAGGTGATCCGCCCGCCTTGGCCTCCCAAGGTGCTGAATGACAGACGTGAGCCACTAAGCCCGGCCTGGGTTTTAGAATTTTTAATCAGCAGTTCGCGCTCGTTCAGAACCCGGGCGAATGGGCAGGCGCGTGTTTGTTGTGTATCCCTATTTACTTTCCATGTGTGCCACTATTTTTAAGTGAACGCCATTCAAGAGATGACAAAAATGTTAGACGACATAAGCATTGCCAGGGCACGAAGAAAATGATCACCGCCATTCTAAATGAAGTAGCTGATGCAATCTAGCATTTACCCGAGCTTTTCCATTTTTTAGTAACTCCATTTTTTTTTCTGTTTGCCTGAATGTATTTCATAAGCAGTCCCTTCCTGTTTATTGAATGATCAGAGGTTTCCCCAAACTTCCTCCCCGATTAACAGCAACTCTAAATCATCAGAAAAACTCTCTGGCTTTTCCAAGACAAAAATAATAATAATAATAAAGATAGTAAATAAACCCAGAAACAACAAGATGAATATCCTTCTAGCAAATACCTCTTTAAGCTCTTCAAGAAGCTAGAATTAAAGATTTGAGAAATATCATTAAAGGAAAGAATAGAATAAACACTATTCTTGGGAAGTTTTAAATTCAAATATATGCAATATATAATAGCTCAGTCGTTGTTGGAGGCAGAAACACAATATTTTATTATTTCTTTTATTATAGAAACATAAATATAAACCTCTCTTTTTCTTGTTTCTCTCTCTCGCTCTCTCTCGCTCTCTCCTCTCTCTATTTCATACCCACAATTACAGAGTGCAAGATAGATTTCCAACTCATAGTATCCAAGCCAAGAATCAAGACTATATTCTATAGTCATGATTAAAGTGAATGGTGAAAAGTTTAGAAAAAATCATGTTTCATCTTTCTCAATTCCCATGGTTTAACCATCACTACAACACATCGTGTGAAGTCCTGGGAAGCTTGAAACCCTGATGCACAATTCAAATTTAAAAATTGCCTACAGGAAGTCGGTGCTACCTGTGAATAAGCGCATCTCTTTTCCTTGTTCTACCTCAGGTATCCGAGAATCAGGCACCCCGACAAGATGCCCAAGCGCGCGCACTGGGGGGCCCTCTCCGTGGTGCTGATCCTGCTTTGGGGCCATCCGCGAATGGCGCTCGCCTGCCCGCATCCTTGTGCCTGCTACGTCCCCAGCGAGGTCCACTGCACGTTCCGATCCCTGGCTTCCGTGCCCGCTGGCATTGCTAAACACGTGGAAAGAATCAATTTGGGGTTTGTACCACCTTCTTCCCGAACCATTCCACTGTTAGTGCGTGCGTCTTGATCTGGTTTTGCATGTTTGTATGTGCATTTACTTAACTTCATATGTGCATTTCCTCTGTGTAGCTCTGTCGAGAATTATGGAGCTGCAGATGGGCAAAATAGAGAGGAAACGTTTTAGTTATGCTAAATGCAGCTTTTTCGATGATTATCTGAGTATATCCATCAGCTGCCACTGCTGTGAGGTCTTCCAACGAGCAGCATGAACAACCTTAGAGTTTGTTGAAAAATTCCCTTGATACCATTTCTTTAATACATTGTTGAGGTGAATGAATGAGACACACACTTAAACATATGAAGATGATTTAAATAGACTTCAGCAACGATTTAAGAATAATAAAAATAAGCAGAACATCTGTGCCATTTTATAAGTCACGTAGATGATAGAATTGTGACTTTGAGGCAGTAAAAGAATTCCTGCAGATTTTGGCTATTAAAAATATGAACATCTTTTTTAAAACATATTTTGATGCGGGGTGCCAGGTAAAATTTTAATATATTGATTTCATTTTATACACACGAATGTTTCATGGACCTAACTGTTAGTTGCTATGATCTACAGGTACTCAACTGCAATTTTAATAGTCAACAATCATTTGGAGTTCTTCAACAAAATATATTAGCTACTTTCTAGCGTCTATTCCCAGAACAATCGATTAAATTAGTGTTTGAGAAATATCCACCATGGAGATGTTTTAATAAAAATAAAATGGTCGGATTTGAGCCAATGCAAAATAACTGTAAATGTACCTGGACATCTTATAGAACAAAGTTAAAAAAAAAAAAACTCCCCTCTATTGACAGTGGTAGAAGAAGAGAATGAAACATTGACATAATAAGATGGAAATTTCTCTATTGACAGTGGTAGATTCAGAGAATGAAACATTGAGGGAGTAAGATGGAAATTTCCCTACTGACAGTGGTAGATTCAGAGAATGAAACATTGAGGGAGTAAGATGGAAATTTCCCTACTGACAGTGGTAGAACAAGAGAACAAAATGTTGAGGGAATAAGATAATAACTTCCCTAACCCATGGCAACAGGCGATTCAATAGGTTTCTCAATGAAATGCTGTTAGACTCTAGGAGTTGACCATCTGAACATCCAACCACAACGATGATAGCTCATTGGGGAAAACAGCTTGGCGTTGCCAGAGGAGGGAATAGTAACATGTAAGCCAGCTTCCCTTTCCACAATCTTGTAGTTTATCAGGACACATTTCTTGTGTAATGGAAGTAAGAAAAAGGGAAGAGGTGCTAAAGCCCATTTTATTTATTTATTTAACTTTAAGTTCCAAGATACATGTGCAGAGTGTACAGGTTTGTTACACAGGTATATGTGTGCCCTGGTGATTTGCTGCACCTATTGACCCATCCTCTATGTTCCCTCCCTTCACCCCCCACCCTCCAGCAGGCCCTGGTGTGTGCTGTTCCCCTCCCTGTGCCCATGTGCTCTCAATGTTCAACTCCCATTTATGAGTGAGAACATGCAGCGTTTGGTTTTCTCTTCCCCTTGTTAGTTTGCTGAGGATGATGGCTTACAGCTTCATCTATATCCCTGGAAAGGACAAGATTTCCTTCCTTTTTATGGCTGCATAGTATTCCGTGGTGTCTATGTACCACATTTTCTTTATCCAGTCTATCATTGGTGGGCATTTGTGTTGGTTCCATGTCTGCTAAAGCCCGTTTGAATCCTGGGGGATGGTGCATGTGATATTTGCAGAACAGAAAGTGGAGCTTTAACTGTAACTTCTTTTTCTTCCGCCCTTGGGGTGCAAAATGGCTCTGTCTAGGAATTGTTTTTTATACATGAACCATTTTAACACATGGTCCCACTTGCTGGGATTAGCCACCTCGTCTCTCAAACCTGGCACCTTGGCAGGTCCCATGCTGGGGGCACCATCAGCCAGGACTTGGTAGAACCCGCTAAAAAGCATGGGGCTGATGCTGATATATATATATATATCAGCAGGTTTGCGTGTTTGTGTTGGGTGTTGGGAAGGGGGCTATCAGGCTGGAAATGAGGGTGGAGACAGTTCCTGCATGCACCCTCCCCAAAGAGGTGATTTGTTTAATGGCTTGAGACTCATAGCACCAATAAGACTATTACCTCTGAAGTTGTTTGCATCTCATTTACAGTTTCTGGGATGCTTTTCTTCCCGTTCATTTTTAAACTGAAGTACTTTGTGAGAGCAAAACATAACTAACCTCTAAATCACAGCACCGTTTCTGATGGTTTCATTTTAAACAACTCACAATAAAGATTGACTTTAACGTGGGAATAAAACAGACATACCAACCTGTTAATGTTTCTTTTTCCTGTTGATGCCAGTAATATCTAGAGACAGTTTTCTGTAATATTAAAAAGAAAAGAAAAATATAAAAACCCTAGAGAATCACTTCACTGTATCAACATCTATTACCTCCATCTGGTTTAATTTGTAACATGAATTAATATACTACTTGAAAAAATCACTAATAATATCATAGTAGCATTGTTTTAGAAAAATCCATCTCAAATTAGATAATGAGTCTGGCATCTTGCATCTTTTTGGGGAAAAAGACTGAAGCAAGGGCAATGTCTAACAGATAGAACTCAGAGACTGATCTGTGTTTTAGCAGTCTGGAGAAAATATAAGGCTCTCAAGGAATAAGGAATTGTTGGCCAAGTGTTCACGAAACCTTCTATTCCCACACAGCTGTTTTTAGGGTTCTTTGTCAGCATTGCTGTTTCCTGCTTGGACAAGCTAAAAGCATTTCTGAAAATTGCTTTCCAAATATTTTTTTCAGGAACCAACAACATGGCATCCACTTAGAGATGGATTTACAGACTCTTAAATGTTTTTTTTCTCTTGATTAAAAGACTGGTTTTGATGATGCCTTTCTGCAGCTTCAACAAGGGCCATACTTGCCTATTCTATTTTAAGTTCTGCCTTGTGATATTAACGGGAACCTTTGACATAATTTTGCAAATACTGTCTGCCATAAACGTTTCACAGAGTTGGTTATATATTCAGTGATTGCCAATCAATAGTGATGAAGGTCGTCTGGAATGTAAGCCAAAGGGCTAATGAGCCACGGAACTGCACTTCATGCAGGGTCATCCCAGTCTCCAGTTAGATTCTGTTCCCTGAGTGTCGTGCTCATTTCCCAGACTCTCTGCTGATTTTTACAAGGATGCAAAAAGGGGACATGTATACCCTCGGGTTCTGAAAGGGGGTACTCAGGTGATTCCCCAGGCTTCTGTCTGTTCCAGAATGTCTACCCCATTCTCACGTCTGGCATCCTTGGCATCTGCATCTACAAGCTCTCTAATGCCCCTTGAAAACAAGCAGGGGGGCCCGGCGCGGTGTAATCCCAGCACTTTGGGGGACCAAGGAGGGCGGATCACAAGGTCAGGAGATCAAGACCATCCTGGCTAACACGGTGAAACCCTGTCTCTACTAAAAAATACAAAAAATTAGCCGGGCATGGTGGTGGGCACCTGTAGTACCAGCTGTTCCAGAGGCTGAGGCAGGAGAATGGCGTGAACCCGGGAGGTGGAGCTTGCAGTGAGCCCAGATCGCGCCACTGCACACCAGCCTGGGGGACAGAGCTAGACTCCGTCTCAAACAAAACAAACAACAACAACAACAAACAAGCAGGGGAAAGATGACAGGGTCAGACAGGTTTACTGAGCTGATGTGGAGCCTGTTCCAGACTTTGGGTGCCTTCCCCAACAGGGGGATTTATTCAGATGTGAAGGGAAATGAACCAGTATTGATCCTTTGATCCTATCTTCCCTTCTTCTCCACTTTGATAGTTGTCATCAAATTTCTCAGGTTAAATTTGACATTCAGCTATCCATGGCTTTAGTAAGAGCCATTATGTTTTTCTCAATCTCTCTCTCTCTCTCTATTATCTATCTATCATCTGCCTATTACCTGTCTACCTACCTATCATCTATCTCTATCATCAATCAACCAATCTATCCCTCTACCTATATCTATATCTACATCTATATCTATCTATCTGTCATGCATCTGCCTCTCACCTATCTACCTACCTATCATCTATCTCTATCATCAGTCAATCTATCTCTCTACATACCTATCATCTATCTATCAACCTATTGATCTATCTATGTATCATCTGTCTGCCTATCACCTACCTATCATGTATCTCTATCATCTATCTATTGATGTACTTATTCTATCTATCCATCTATCTATCTATCTGTCTATCTATCATCTATTAATCTACCTATCTATTCTCTATCATCAATTTATCAATAATCTATCTACCTACCTATCATCTCTATCAATCAATCTATCTCTGTCTATCATGTATTCTATTTATCTATCTATCTATCTACCTACCTACCTATCATCTATCACGTGTCTATCATCTATGTACCTGTCATCTATCTCTATCATCTATCAATCTGTCTGCCCATATATTATCTATGTATCTATGTACCTATCTATCATCTGTCTGCCTATCTACCTATTTATCTGTCATCTGTCTGCCTATCTATCTATTATCTATCTATTGTATCTATTATCTGTCTGCCTATCTATCTATCTATCTATCTATCTATCTATCTATCTATCTATCTATCTATCTGTCTATCTATGACAGTAGTTAGCAACAATGGATGAGTTTGCCCCTGGAGAACATTTGGCAACATCTGGAGACCTTTCTGATGACCACAACTATGAAAGGAAAACATATCACACCCTTGAAGTAAAATGTGCTGAGGAACATTCAGCTGTTTCTGATCCACTTCAGAAACTGAGCCTCAGAACCCTATCTCCTCTGTCTGAAGATCTGCCTCCTTCTTCTGGGCTCTGTTCAGGTGATATTATTTACTCCCAGAGCTCTATTCCATTGGTTGGTTGGCCAGTCTTGCCTGAACGTGCATCTTGGGTCTCCATTTTGGTCTTGAACCCTATTCTCCCCTTAGATTCTTACAAAATTCTCAAACATCCCATGGCAAATACAGCTTTGAATTCTTTCCCCAACACCTGTCTCTTCCAGACTTTGCCATCCAGCAAATGATAGAATCCACCCACTTGCTCCCCTCCAAGCAGAAGTCCTTCCCCCAAGTTTGTCCCCATTCTCACTCCCACCACTCAGCAATGCCTGCTGGCTCTTCCTCTAAGTACGTTTGGAAATGTTCTGTGTGCCTTCATGTTTACTGCCACACCTGGTCATGAATCCAACATCCCTCAATATCTCTGCAGGATTCACTGCATTTCTGCCTCCTTCTCTTGCCCAGCTCTGACACGTTCTCCAGGTAGTGGCCAACATTACTGTTTTAACACATACTTCAGTTCATGTCACTCCCTTACTTAAACCCTCCAATCACTCCCTTTTGCACTTGGTGTGAAGAAAACATAGTCCTTCCCATGTCTTCTCAGCTCTTAGATAACCTGGTCCCTGACAATCTCACCTACTCACCTGATACCATTATTTCCCCTGCTTACTGTATCTAGCGAAATGTCAGCATCCAAGAAATGGAAAAGGATTTTGATGCTGACATCAGTTCCCTTCTGTGTGTTCACCATTCCAGACAGATTACTAAATCTAGAATCCTAAATAACAATAAAGAAAGCACATCTGCCCAAAGATTATCTATGATTAGAGCAGGGTTTCTTCACCTCAGCATAACTGACATTTGTGGTACTATTACCATTTTGGATAGGATCCTTACTTTATGTGGTTGTCCTGTGCATTGTAAGACTTTGAGCAGCTTCCCTGACCTTCACCCATTAGATGCCAGTAGCACCCCCTTCCATAGTTGTGATCACCAAAAGTGTCTACACATGATGACAAACGTTCCCTAGAAGCAAATTTACTCCTGTTTGAGAACTACTGCCATAGATAGACAATAGACAGACAGACAGATAGATGATAGAATGATAGAGTGATAGATTGATAGATAGGATGATAGACTGATAGATGATAGAGATAGATGATAGGTAGGTTGTTGATAGATAATAGGATAATAGATAGATGATAGATATGATAGAATGATAGCTAGATAGGATGATAGACTGATAGATGATAGAGATAGATGAAAGGTAGGTATGTTGATAGGTAGGTGATTGGATGATAGATAGATAGAATAGCTATACATATATAGAAAGATGATACATAGATGATAGATGTCTTGGATGGATAGATAATAGATGATAGATAGATGTGATGGGTACACAGATATTAGATAGATGCCATAGATGGAACAATAATAGATAATAGATAAATAGATAGATATATGTGATGGATGAATAGACATATGACAGATGCATAGAGAGATAATAGATAGATGATAGGATAATAGGTAGATGATAGAATAATAGCTAGATAGGATGATAGATGATAGGGATAGATGAAAAGTAGGTATGTTGGTAGGTAGATGATATGATGATAGATAGATAGATGGAATAGATAGAGATACATAGATAGACGATAGATAGGTGGATAGATAGATACAGAGATACATAGATACATAGATACGATGGATAGATAATAGATGATAGATGTGATGGATGATAGATACATGATTGATAGATAGAAAGATGGATGTGATGGATGGATAGATAATAGATAAATAGATATGATGGATGAATAGATATATAATTGATATATAAATGATAATAGATAGATGCTTGATAGATGATAGGATGATGATAGATGGATTGATAGAGAGATAGATAGAGAGGATTATAGATTGATAGATGATAGGTAGGTAGGTAGGTAGGTAGATAGATAGATACAGACAGAGAGACAGATAGACAAATTTGCACATGCTAAGGTAAGGTTACCAAATTTCTGCAATCTTGATGTTTAGGACTCAATCAATCTGGGTTGTAGGGGCCATCATGTGCACTACAGGATGTTGAGCAGCATCTCTATAGAGATCAAATCAATGGCCGTGCCATAAAGCGGGCAAGTTTGGTGAGTCTAAGGAACGGAAAGATGGCCAATAACTCTGAACTTTATGGCAAACAGCAAAAACCAGAGAGCTAACTAATTGTCCACCATGGAATATTCTTCTAAAATGATGAGGCCATGCCCAAGTGGACCAAGAATGAATCACTGGAAATAGAAGGAGGCATCTTGGAGCTGAGAGTTAAGAAAGTGAATGAACTGTAAGTCAACCCATAATGGAGTGAAACACTGAGGCAGCACCCAAACCAAGTTCCTAATCAGAGTCAACAAACCAAACAGTGGGCTTTTGTATAAAGCAATGAAAATCTCTGGGTGTCTTCTTCCATTGGGAATGCCTTGCCCCAAGAGATGTGTACACGGTCACATCCCTTTGTTTCTTAAGCCCTATTTCAAATCTCAGCTCCCCAGAGAGCTCTGCCCTAGACATCGGCCCACCAAACCCCTTCTACTCTCCTTCCTGTGCTTTAATTATTTCCTTATGAAATTTACAACTAACTGAAATGATCTTTTTCATTATTTTTACCCTTCTAGTCATCCTTCTTGCTAAGAGAGCTGAGCCCTTGCCTATTTGGTTGACCCACCCAGAATAGTAAGTTGTAGACACACAAAGCTCAAATTATAGCTGTGATTGCGTTGGAGAATGAATCCATGCATGTAGAATCTGTAGCAGACATCGTTTCATATTTAGGGAAGTTCAAATAGCATCTGCCTTATTTTTCCTTTTACTTCTCCATCTCTAAAAGCATTAGAGCTTGTTTTCAGAGCCCACTACATCCTGAAGGCACATACAAAGCTGACCTGTACAATGTTTTTGCCATTTTTTAAAGTAAAATTCAAATGATATGCATTCACCCTTGTAGACTCTACAACTCAGTGCCATTTAGTACATTCAAACTATTGTGTACCCATCATCTCTATCTTGTTCGAAACATTTTCACCACCCCGAAAGGAGACCTCATATCCATTAAGCAGTCATTCTCTACTCCGTCTCCTCCTCCAGCCTTTGGGAACCACTGCTTTGTTTTCTGTCTCTGTGAATTTGACTATTCTGAACATTTCATATACACAGAATCATACAATAGATCAGCGGTCCCCAGCCTTTTTGGCACCAGGGACCAGTTTCATGGAAGACAATTTTTCCACAGACAGGGTTGGGGAGGGGGTGGTTTTGGGATGACTCAAGTGCATTACAGTTTTGTGCACTTTGTTTCTATTATTATTACATTGTAATATACAATGAAATAATTCTACAATTCACCATAATGTAGAATCAGTGGGAGCCCTGAGCTTATTTTCTTTCAACTAGACAGTTCCCTCTGGGGGTGACAGGAGACAGTGACAGATCATCAGGCATTAGATTCTCATAAGGAGTGCACAACCTAGATTCCTCACGTGCGCTGTTCAGAATAGGATTTGTGCTTCTCTGAGAATCTAATGCGGTTGCTGATCTGACAGGAAGTGGAGCTCAGGCGGTAATGCCAGCAATGGGGAATGGCTATAAATACAGATGAAGCTTTGCTGGCTCACCCACTGCTCACCTCCTGCTGTGCAGCCTGATTCCTAAATGGTCCAGTACTGCTCTATGGCCCGGGATTTGAGGACCACTGCAACAGGTGACCTGTAACGGCTTCTTTCAGTGAACAACAGGTTTCAAGGGTCACCCACATGGTAGCCTGTGTCAGAGCTTCATTCCTCTTTGTAGTGTGCATCTTGAGCAATGAATATTGCCACTGCATAGTGATTTTGCAGAAAATCAATTTAAAGAGTGAATGAGAAAATGTGTCAGGTAGACTTCTACTCTGTAGTCGGTGACTCTGAAACATAGATTTAGACTCTCTTTGCTTTTCCCTCACGTGCATTACATTTTTCCTCATGGTTGGTATTTCAGTCAAACAAAAACCTGTGAACAATTCTGAGGATGCCATCGGCAAACTCATCCTGTAAGACTTTCTTGGCCCCCTCTTGTGTGCTAGATCATTTGTGCTTGTGTCTAAATAAGAAGAAATAAGGTCTTCTTTTAAAAATAAAAATGGCGGCCGGGTGCAGTGGCTCATGTCTGTAACTCCAGCACTTTTGGAGGCTGAGGCGGGCAGATCACCTGAGGTCAGGAGTTTGAGACCAGCCTGGCCAACATGATGAAACCATGTGTCTACTAAAAATACAAAATTAGCCAGGTGTGGAGGCACACGCCTATAGTCCCAGCTACTCGGGAGGCTGAGGCCAGAGAATTGCTTGAACCCGGGAGGCAGAGGTTGCAGTGAGCCGAGATGGCGCCACTGCACTTCAGCCTGGGCAACAGAGGGAGACTCCATCTCATATGAATAAATAAAATAAAATAAAACAAATATAATAAAAAATAAAAAATGGCAACTTAGTATGGTCATTATCCATGACTGGCACTTCATTTACCCACAAGATGGGAATGAAAAAACCCTGCAAACACAGCAACAGCAACAATAATGTCCCCATTATAGAGGAAGGGAGACTCATGGAAGACACTGAATACATCCAAGAATACACAGTCACTATGGTAAAATACAGGTGTCTTGAGACCAAAGCTGCACCTTGCATTCAGAGACTGAGGCAGGAGAGGCTAGCAATATCTACTTGACACTTTATTTTATTTAGTGAGTTGAAACATATGGAATCAGGCTGCAAAGTTCCTTGAAAGATAACATGGCAAAGAATGAATTAGAAATGTATCAGGTAGATTTCTACTCTGTAGTCAGCTGAAATCAGGTCTGAAATTGGTCACTTGAGTGTCTCTGAGAAGAATCATTGAATGGACGTGTTTATGAATATTATGATTCCTGTATGATTTTTACATGATTCGTATTATGTATAAATTTTTGAACATCTGAATATGTTTTCATTGAATGTCTTTATTCATATAATATATTGCTCATTATTCCCCTGCCTAACTACATTTTAGTTGCCATTTTTAACTCACAGATTTTTATCATGTCTCTTTTTGTGTCTTGCTTGGCTGTGACTTTCCCTTTGATCTCCCTGGTGTCAGCCTTGTTGTACCTATTCCCTCCAGAAACTCTGTAGCAGTCCTTGACACAGAGCAATGTCTGAGTGGCTGCAGACATTATGTCCTTTAACCCACACATGGCTCTCTGGAAAAAGAATCCTCAGCAACATTACTAATGAAGAATTTGAGCTTCCAAAAAGCTTGGTAACTTCTCTGGGATAGCCAGCAGGCAACGTGAAGTGTGCCTGACCTCAAAACATGAGGCCTGGCCAGGTGTGGTGGCTGACACCTGTAATCCCAGCACTTTGGGAGACGGAGGCGGGTAGCTCACTTGAGCTCAGAAGTTCAAGACCAGCTCAGGCAACATGGTGAAACCCCATCTCTACTAAAAATACAAAAATTAGCCAGGTGTGGTGGTGTGTCCTTGTAGTCCCAGCTACTCAGAAGGCTGAAGTGGGAGGATGGCTTGAGCCCAGGACACAGAGGTTGCAGTGAGCCGAGACTGTGCCCCCACACTCTGGCCTGGACACCAGAGCCAGACCCTGTCTTGAGAGACAGCAAGAGAGCAGGAGAGAGTTTTCTATGCTTCTGTCTCACCTCTACACACCGGGACCCCCAGTTCCCACCCAGCTTGCAGGAGTCAACACCTTCCTTCCCCTTTATTACACTCCACAGGAAACTGCTGAGCTCATGATTGGAAAAATGCACCTCTTTCTTCTCTTATGTGGAATTTTACCCACTGAGGAGGTTCATGGTCCTTAACATGAAATAAAACTTCATGCCCTTGAATTTCACTTATCTTTGCAGCATTATGTTTTGGGGAGTTTTGTAACATGATTCCATACATTTGAATTCACTAAATAAAATACAACGTCAAGTTGATATTGACAGCTTCTCCCACCTCAGTTAACAGTGTCTGAATGCAGGTTGAAGCTTTGATCTCACGATGCCTGGATTTCACTCTCACTGACTATATTCTTGAATGCATTTAATGTCTTCTGTGAGTCTCCTCTTCAGTAATGGGGACATTATTGTTGTTACTGTGTTTGTTTGTGGAATATTTAAGTTCCCATCTTGTTTTAATAAGACCAAAATACCACTAGGTAATGGCAAAAAAACTTTGGAATGGAACATTGCGTGGTTTAACCCTCCTTTTTTCCTATTCCTTGAAAATTTTGGAAAGTTTCTTTTTTTTCTCTCTTTCTCACTTTTTTTTTTTTTTTTTTTTTTTTTTTGAGATGGGGTTTTGCTCTGTTTCCCAGGCTGGAGTGCAGTGGCATAATCACAGCTCTCTGCAGCCTCGACCTCCTGGGTTCAAGTGATCTTCTCTGCTTAGCCTCACCAGTAACTGGGACCACAGGCATGCACCATCACACCCAACTCATTTTTGTATTTTTTGTAGAGATTAGGTCTCATTATGTTGCCCAGGCTTGAACTCCTGGACTCAAGTGATCCTCTCGCCTCAGCGTCCCAAAGTGCTGGGATTACAGGCATGAGCCGCCATGCCCAGCCTGGAAACTTTCTTGAATCTCAGTTTCTGCTGTGGAAAATTAGCCTGCTTCATGGGGTTTAGGTGATAATGGGCAAAAAGTAATACAAAGAGGACAAGGCTCAATTCCAGCTAAGTTTCCCACCTTCTATGGAATCCAAAGCATGTTCATAAGGTACACAAATAGCTATGAGCCCAATTCTTTTAATATTTTACCTCTCACCAGTGTTAAATAAAGCAGAGCTTAGCTGACAACACACTGGAGGAATACACTAAAAAGAAGAGTGGAAACGTCATCTAATCAAGAAGAGAGAACCACTATATATGATTGTTCATTGACTACATGAGTCAAAATGATGAACAGGAAATAGGATCATCTTCTACTATATTTTCCCCATATGCCATATTGAATCCATACAACATTATTTCAATAAGGTGGGATGCATTTAATTCCATCTGATGTTTTCTTTGCATAAATTGTTCTTAAAGAGAAGAATGCAATTATGAAAGGAGGTCTTTGAAAAGTTTGATGCAATCAAGGTGAATGGTTTTTGAAAGTAGAGCTTATAAATTTCCTGCACTCAAAAATTTGTAGCTGAAAGGAGCTTCCTAAGGCTGGGTCTTAGGGGAGTCACATCTAACCTGGTGTTTCTGTTGACTTTGGAATTGTAGTCCAGGTTTGGGCACATATGAGTATGAGAAAATTGGACCATGCTAGCCTCTGCTGCATTTAGCTATGAGCTATTCACTTATGTTCTCTGCTAATTGATTTCCTTTTATTTAAGTGACAAGGAGAAGCATGGATGATATCAGGCTAGATGTTTTATATCTCAGCAGAAACAGTGATTTATGGTAACAGCATGCAGGCTTCTCTATTCATTTTTCAAATTGTTTATCCAGGGGTCAAGTTTAAGCATTGTTGCATGCTATTACCAATACGGCAATGAGAAATTTCTAAATTGGTCAAGAAAGTATCTTGACAATTATATACACAACAACAAAATACCAAACATTTCAAACAAAAAGAACTCCTCTTGAGGACAGGTTACAGGAAAAAACAAAACAAAAAAAGAAACCTAGCGTGTCTACAAGTAACTTTGATCATCCATCAGACATGGCAACCTGTCCATGGGAAATAAGACTGTCGGTGTCTGTGGTCAACGTTTCTATTTGGTCCTTAGCGTGAAGCTCTCTCCTTTCTTGCCATATGCAAAGCAAATTCCAGTGCTGTGGATTTGCCCGTCCCTGCTAGCCATGTGTCCCTTTTTATTACTGTCACTTCAGCACAGAGTTTCCAAGACAGAGACATGTGGAACAGCCTCATGTTGAATTCTAAATCCTACTGATGGACACCAAATAGCCTCCTGATTGCATTAGCATATTCCAAGTCGAAGTTCTCTGTGAATGTTCCTTAACAGAACGAAGACAGATAAATATGTGTCACTTTCTTCTTGACCCCAGAGATAGGGACACAAAGGGATAAACATCTTTCGGAATGGCACCCCTATAACCTCAGAATCACTATTTCATGACCAGGTGCAGTGACTCATGTTTGTAATCCCAGCACTTTGGGAGCCCAGGCAGGAGGATCACATGAGGCCAGGAGTTCCAGACCAGGCTGGGCACATATCAAGACCCTGTTTCTACAAAAATAAAAAAAAAATTAGCCAGGGATAGTGGCCTGTTCCTGTACTTCCGGCTACTTGGGAGGCTAAGGTGGGAGGATTGCTGGAGCCTGGGAGGTGGAGGCTGCAGTGAGCTACAATTGCACCACTGCGCTCCAGCCTGGGTGACGGAGTAAGATTGTCATAAATAAATAAATACATAAATAGACTCACCATTGTACTAATTTGCTCTTGGGCAGGCTAGAGAATGTTTCCCATGTGGGAGTTAAGTATTTGCTATTTATTTTCTTAATAATAATAATTATTATTACTATTCCTTAGGTTTAATAGCATACAGGCCCTGTCAGAAACTTCATTTGCAGGACTGACCAAGTTGGAGTTACTTATGATTCATGGCAATGAGATCCCAAGCATCCCCGACGGAGCTTTAAGAGACCTCAGCTCTCTTCAGGTAAACCCGCGGCATTTATAAGTGTCACTAATTGCATCCTCTAAGACCAGTAATAAAGAATGGGAACTATGTCATTCTCCTTAATGATCAATAAAATGGCTATTTTTTGACATGAAAGGCAAGTTTCATGTTATTACTCTCTAGCCCTTTGTACTGGTTTCTGTTTGGGGCTGTGGCTTTTAAACTATAAACAGGATCCTTTTGTTTTGTTTTGTTTTCCCCTGCCCTTGTAGGTTTTCAAGTTCAGCTACAACAAGCTGAGAGTGATCACAGGACAGACCCTCCAGGGTCTCTCTAACTTAATGAGGCTGCACATTGACCACAACAAGATTGAGTTTATCCACCCACAGGCTTTCAACGGCTTAACGTCCCTGAGGCTACTCCATTTGGAAGGAAATCTGCTCCACCAGCTGCACCCCAGCACCTTCTCCACGTTCACATTTCTGGATTATTTCAGACTTTCCACCATAAGGCACCTCTACTTAGCGGAGAACATGATTAGAACTCTTCCTGCCAGCATGCTTCAGAACATGCCGCTTCTGGAGAATCTTTACTTGCAGGGAAATCCGTGGACCTGTGATTGTGAGATGAGATGGTTTTTGGAATGGGATGCAAAATCCAGAGGTAAGAAGAGAGGAGAGCAGACCACTCCTGGCTGCACATTCTTTCATCTTTTTGGAGACGTTCCTTTCTCCAAGGTTCTTATATTGACTTATTCATCTTGCCTTGGATGAAATCTGAGCACCCAATCAGTAAGATAGGAACCCACACTTTAAACGTTACCACTTAAATGTTAAGCCACCTTCATTCCCCAATGCAAATGCAGTGATCCCTTAGTGAAATGTAGTGGTCAATGTAATCAGTTACATACAGGTGATGTGCGTTGCCATGGAATGGGTATCTGGAGAATCATGCCAGCCTTGAACTGCAGCTTAATGTGGGAAACTGGGACTGGGGAGGGACTGTGAATGCATGTTCCATGAGAAAGTTACAAAGGATGCTTGGAAAAGAGCAGGCTGGTGAGGAGTGGCTCCAAGGTCATTATTTTACGGACAGGGAAGCGATGCTCAGTATTGATCCAGAGAGCTATGGCAACAACCAGGACTTATGTGTAGCAGTTGCCACAAAGTAGATTGTGATTTCTTTCTTCCTTCCTTCTTTCCTTCCTTCCTTCCTTCTTTCCTTCCTTCCTTCCTTCTTTCCTTCCTTCCTTCCTTCCTTCTTTCTCTCCTTCCTTCCTTCCCTCTTTCCTTCCTTCTTTCTCTCCTTCCTTCCTTCTTTCTTTCCTTCCTTCTTTCTCTCCTTCCTTCCTTCTGTTTTTCCTTCCCTCCTTCCTTCCTTCTTTCTCTCCTTCTTTCCCTCCTTCCTTCCTTCTTCTCTCCTTCTTTCCTTCCTTCTTTCCTTCCTTCTCTCCTTCCTTCCCTGGTTCCCACCTTCCCTCCTTTACTCCTTCCTTCTCTCCTTCCTTCATTGCCTCCTTCTCTCCTTCCTTCATTCTTTCCTTCCTTCATTCTTTCCTTCCCTTCCTGCTTCCCACCTTCCCTCCCTTACTTCTTCCTTCCTCCCTCCCTTTTTTCCTTCCTTCCTTCCTTCCTTCTTTCCTTCCTTCCTTCCTTCCTTCCTCCTGACTTCTCTCCTGCCTTCCTTTCTTCCTTCTATTCTTCCTTTCATCCCTCCCTTTCTCCCTTCCTCCCTCCATCCCTTTCTTCCGTTTCTTCCTTCCTTCTTTTCTCCCCCTTCTCTAAGCCCTACTTTGCAACCTATCCCCATCCTCAGATCGCATTGTGTTTACCGTATCCTGGATCTATTTCCTCAACTCCATTCTCACAGCCGCTGGCCTGGGTCAGGCTCCTTTCCTTCTCTCTCTGGTAGGAAGGGGGAGCATTCTAAACAAGTGTCCCCATGGCCTTGTCAGCCCTGTTTTCCATCCACTCTCTACAAAGCAGTGAGAACATTTTTGCAGAATGTGCATCCAGCCAGGCCACACCTCTGCATAACTGATTTTCATTGCTGTGAGGATAAGATGCACATTTGCACATTCCCGCCAAGAAGTCTCCACACAATGGTTGCTCCACCTGTCCCCACTATCCTGTAGCATGGTGGTCCCATTGTCCTACTTATTCATCTATTTCTAGCCACACAGTCTTCCCATCTGTTCCTTGCAGCTTCTAAACTTATTTCCAACTCAACATCATTAGATTTGCTCAGTTGCCCTGCTTGGGAGTCTTTACTGCTAGACGTTCAAGAGGCTTTTGCTTTTTCTTAGCTTTTAGAGCTTCATTCCAAGAGACCATCAAGCAATGGATGGAGGAAAGACAGAGGTACACCCACGTGTGAATGGTATTAACCAGAAAAGACACACACCTCCTCCACTCATATTCCATTCGTGAGAACCAGTCCTCACACCCCAGTGAATGCAAGGGAACCTGAAAATGCATTTGGATGGCTATTTTGTAGCATTAGCACTACGTTATGGATGTGGACCCATAAAACTTTGCTGGGCAAAGAACCATCTCTGCTACTGTCTGGAGATGCGCATGCATGTTTTTGTGTGTGCATGTCTATGCATGTATGTGTCTGTGTGCATGTGTGTACATCTGCATATGTGTAGATTTGCATGTATGTGAAAGAAACCCAAGATTTTAAAGTATTAAAGTTAGTCTTATATAGTGAGCCTTTCTGAAGATTGCAATCCCAGAATCTTTCAGAGAGTTTCTGTTAGACTGTTCCATAGCAGTGTTTCAGCCCACAGCTTATACACAGGTGGTGGAGCTTCTGCAGGTGCTCAGAAGTCACATCAAATGTGGTCAGAATTCACATCAGATGTGCTCAGAGGTTACATTAGAGCTGATTCTCATCAAACTTGGGGTGCCAGGGGACATCTGCTTATAGGTTACAAAGTCATAGTCATTAATCCTGCCAGACATTATCTTATGTGCAGAAAGAGGCAGGGGCTAGGAGCATTGAACTCATCTTTTCTAAAAGTGCAGTGATTCAGGCAAGAGGCGTGCGGACCTGTGCTCCATCCTACTCATCCTCTTCAGGGCATTCATTTAGAGGCTGTGCTCATTCCCTGAACCCTGAAATTGAGCTGGCCAAGGGATTTTGTGAAATGCTGCTGATGTTTGCTGGTTTGTCTCACAGCATGTATGTGTGTGGGTGTGAGTGTGAGTGTGTGTATGTGTGTTGAGGGGAGACGTGCAAAACAATCCTATTTGCATGTTGAGGTGTTTACTTTGAAAGTCACACAGCAAACCATGGTCAGGTGGGCAAAAGGAAAGATGGCAAAGCCAGTTAGGAGTTTTATAATTCTCCAAGTCAGAGATGAAGCAGTATGACTGGTTTCTTCCCAATGTGAATGGGCAGAAGTAGGCAGAGGACTATCAAGAAAAACTCCCGGTCTTCCAGTTTCCCCAAGCAGAGAGAGTATGCCATCACTTACTGAGATAGAACAGGCACGAGACTCTACATTTAGGTCAGGGAGAGAATATAAGTTTGTTTTGTTGATGTCAGTTTGAGGAGTCTTCATGCTATCTAAAAAGACATATAAAGAGGCAATGGAGTGTGGAACTCAGAGAATGTGTTTGGACTAGAGAAGCACATACGGTAGTCATCACTGGCGGGTGGATGGTAATTGGAACCACACATGTGGGAGAGACCATTGATGCTGAAGCAGACCAGGAAGGAAAGGGGCTTAGGACCAAATCAAGGAGGACCCAGTCAGCAAAGATTCAGGCAGAGGAGGAGGAGGAAGCAGTGACTGAGACTGAGCTGTGGCCAGAAAGGATGAAGAAAATTCCAGAGGATTTCATATCCTGGAGACTAAGAGGACAATGTGAACTCAAAAGCAACCCCTCTGCGAAATGTTTACTATAGAGAGAGTTATAAATATAGATATAGTTACCTAGATACACACATATTGATTATATATACATTATATATTATAAATTTATCCATATAGAGAGTTATAAATACAGATATAGTTACCTATATACATACATATTGATTACATATAAATTATATATTATGAATTTATAAATATATAGTTATAAATATAGATATAGTTCCTAGATACATACATATAGATTATATATAAATTATATATTATAAATTTATACATATATATTTATAAATATATAGTTCTTAGATAGATACATATTGATTATATATATTTATATATAAATATATAAATTATGTATTATACGCTTATAAATTATTTATAATATAAATATGCTGATTATCTATTTATAAATATATGTACATCTATAAATTTATATATTTTTATGTAATGATTAAAAAAAGTAAATATGATGTGATACATGCCAAAGATTCTTCCTTTTACCTGAAAATGCTTTCATGGGTTTATATATTTATATCCATATATATTTATATATATTTAGACATAAACATTGATTATATGTCTATATATCTACATATTAATATATATTTATTGATACATCAATATATGTTTATATATCATGATAGATATATATCTATATATTATATAAAAATATATCTATTATTTGTGTATATATTATATAAGTATATATCTATTAAGATAGATACATATTTGTATATATTGATAGATATATTGCAAGATTTTTAAATATATATTGGTATATATATATCAAGATGAAAAAACAACGAAAAGTAGATATGATGTGATACATGCAAAGATTCATCTTTTTACCTAGAAATGTTTCCCCAGTTTGCAGTTATTTATATAGATTCTCCTAAACTTTCACAGAAGGTACATTGTATAATGTCTGTGAGTGAAGTTGTTTACTTTAACTTAGAAATGCTTTTTAAATACCCGTTAGTAAGTATTTTAAGGTATTTTTAAGTAAAAATTATTATTAATGGTTAAGCAGTTATAAAGCACCCATTAGTTACCACACAGTGTGCTAAAACTGTGGTTTAACATGAAGCCTCAAAGGCAACTCATGTATAGGATTCATTGGTTATGGGATTACAGCTGGGTGATAAAGACACAAACATAGGCTTTATTCTCTGGCCGTGTGTAAGGCGTGCAATTTTTTGGCTCCTTACCCTATTGAGTGTCTATTTGCTTATTTGTTTTAGGAATTCTGAAGTGTAAAAAGGACAAAGCTTACGAAGGCGGTCAGTTGTGTGCAATGTGCTTCAGTCCAAAGAAGTTGTACAAACATGAGATTCACAAGCTGAAGGACATGACTTGTCTGAAGCCTTCCATAGAGTCTCCTCTGAGACAGAACAGGAGCAGCAGTATTGAGGAGGAGCAAGAACAAGAAGAGGATGGTGACAGCCAGCTCATCATGGAGAAATTCCAACTCTCCCAGTGGAACGTCTCTTTGAACATGACTGATGAGCACGGGAACATGGTGAACTTGGTCTGTGACATCAAGAAACCAATAGATGTGTACAAAATTCACTTGAACCAAACGGATCCTCCAGATATTGACATAAATGCAACAGTTGCCTTGGACTTTGAGTGTCCGATGACCCGGGAAAACTATGAAAAGCTATGGAAATTGATAGCATACTATAGTGAAGTTCCCGTGAAGCTACACAGAGAGCTCATGCTCAGCAAAGACCCCAGAGTCAGCTACCAGTACAAGCAGGATGCTGATGAGGAAGCTCTTTACTACACAGGCGTGAGAGCCCAGATTCTTGCAGAACCAGAATGGGTCATGCAGCCATCCATAGATATCCAGCTGAACCGACGTCAGAGTACGGCCAAGAAGGTGCTACTTTCCTACTACACCCAGTATTCTCAAACAATATCCACCAAAGATACAAGGCAGGCTCGGGGCAGAAGCTGGGTAATGATTGAGCCTAGTGGAGCTGTGCAAAGAGATCAGACTGTCCTGGAAGGGGGTCCATGCCAGTTGAGCTGCAATGTGAAAGCTTCTGAGAGTCCATCTATCTTCTGGGTGCTTCCAGATGGCTCCATCCTGAAAGCGCCCATGAATGATCCAGACAGCAAGTTCTCCATTCTCAGCAGTGGCTGGCTAAGGATCAAGTCCATGGAGCCATCTGACTCGGGCTTGTACCAGTGCATTGCTCAAGTGAGGGATGAAATGGACCGCATAGTATATAGGGTACTTGTGCAGTCTCCCTCCACTCAGCCAGCCGAGAAAGACACAGTGACAATTGGCAAGAACCCAGGAGAGCCGGTGACGTTGCCTTGCAATGCTTTAGCGATACCCGAAGCCCACCTTAGCTGGATTCTTCCAAACAGAAGGATAATTAATGATTTGACTAACACATCACATGTATACATGCTGCCAAATGGAACTCTTTCCATCCCAAAGGTCCAAGTCAGCGATAGTGGTTACTACAAATGTGTGGCTGTCAACCAGCAAGGGGCAGACCATTTTACCGTGGGAATCACAGTGACCAAGAAAGGGTCTGGCTCGCCATCCAAAAGAGGCCAACGTCCAGGTGCAAAGGCTCTTTCCAGAGTGAGAGAAGACATCGTGGAGGATGAAGGGGGCTCAGGCTTGGGAGATGAAGAGAACACTTCAAGGAGACTTCTGCATCCAAAGGACCAAGAGGTGTTCCTCAAAACAAAGGATGATGCCATCAATGGAGATAAGAAAGCCAAGAAAGGGAGAAGAAAGCTGAAACTCTGGAAGCATTCGGAAAAAGAACCAGAGACCAATGTTGCAGAAGGTCGCAGAGTGTTTGAATCTAGACGAAGGATAAACATGGCAAACAAACAGATTAATCCAGAGCGCTGGGCTGACATTTTAGCCAAAGTCCGTGGGAAAAATCTCCCTAAGGGCACAGAAGTACCCCCAGTGATTAAAACCACAAGTCTTCCATCCTTGAGTCTAGAAATCACACCACCTTTGCCTGCTGTTTCTCCCCCGTCAGCATTTCCTGGGCAGACAGCGGCCAGTGCTGAAGAATCCTCAGCAGATGTACCTCTACTTGGTGAAGAAAAGCACGTTTTGAGTACCATTTCCTCAGCCAGCATGGGACTGGAACACAACCACAATGGAGTTATTCTTGTTGAACCTGAAGTAACAAGCACACCTCTGGAAGAAGTTGTTTATGAGTTTTCCGAGAAGACTGAGGAGATAACTTCCACTGAAGGCGACCTGAAGTGGACTGCAGCCCCTACACTTATATCTGAGCCTTATGAACCATCTCCTACTCTGCACACCTTAGACACAGTCTATGAAGAGCCCACCCACGAAGAGACGGCAACAGAGGGTTGGCCTGCAGCAGATGTTGGATCCTCACCAGAGCCCACATCCAGTGAGTATGAGCCTCCATTGGATGCTGTCTCTTTGGCTGAGTCTGAGCCTGTGCAATACTTTGACCCAGATTTGGAGACTAATTCACAAACACATGAGGATAACATGAAAGAATACACCTTTGCACACATTACTCCAATCCCCACCACCTGGGTTAATGACTCTAGTACATCAAAGTCATTTGAGGATTCTACTATAGGCGAACAAGGTGTCCCAGGCAAATCACATTTACAAGGACCGACAGAGAACATCCAGCTTGTGAAAAGTAGTTTAAGCACTCAAGACACCTTACTGATTAAAACAGGTATGAAAGAGAAGTCTCAGACACTACAGGGAGGAGATATGCTAGCGGGAGACCCCACACACTCCAGAAGTTCTGAGAATGAGGGCCAAGAGAGCAAATCCATCACTTTGCCTGACTCCACACTGGGTATAATGAGCAGTGTGTCTCCAGTTAAGAAGCCTGCAGAAACCACAGTTGGCACCCTGCCAGACAAAGACACCACAACAGCAACAACAACTCCAAGGCAAAAAGTTGCTTCGTCATCCACCATGACCACTCACCCTTCTCGAAGGAGACCCAATGGGAGAAAGAGATTACGCCCCCACAAATTCCGCCACCGACACAAGCAAACCCCACCCACAACTTTTGCCCCATCAGAGACTTTTTCTACTCAACCAACTCAAGCACTTGAAATTAAGATTTCAAATCAAGTGGAAAGTTCTCCGGTTCCTATAGCTTGGGTGGATAACACAGTTAATACCCCCAAACAGTTGGAAATAGAGAAGAATGCAGAACCCATATCCAAGGGAACGCCACGGAGAAAACACGGGAAGAGGCCAAACAAACATCGATATACCCCTTCTACAGTGAGCTCAAGAGCGTCTGGATCCAAGCCCAGCCCTTCTCCAGAAAATAAACATAGAAACATTGTTACTCCCAGTTCAGAAACTATACTTTTGCCTACAACTGTCTCTCTGAAAACTGAGGGCCCTTATGATTCCTTAGATTACATGACAACCACCAGAAAAATGTATTCGTCTTACCATAAAGTCCAAGAGACACTTCCAGTCACATATAAACCCACATCAGATGGAAAAGAAATTAAGGATGATGATGCCACAAACGTCGACAAACATAAAAGTGACACTTTAGTCCCTGGTGAGTCAATTACTAATGTCATACCAACTTCTCGCTCCTTGGTCTCCACTACGGGGGAATTTAAGGAAGAATCCTCTCCTGTAGGCTTTCCAGGAACTCCAACCTGGAATCCCTCAAGGACAGCCCAGCCTGGAAGGCTACAGGCAGACATACCTGTTACCACTTCTGGGGAAAACCTTACAGACCCTCCCCTTCTTAAAGAGCTCGAGGATGTGGATTTTACTTCTGAGTTTTCATCCTCTGTGACAGTCTCCACACCATTTCAACAGGAAGAAGTTGGTTCTTCCACAACTCTCTCAGGCATAAAAGTGCATGTGTCTTCAAGTCAGGCAGAAACCACCACTCTTGATCAAGATCATCATGAAACCACTGTAGCTATTCTCCTTTCTGAAACTAGACCACAGAATCACACCCCCACTGCCGTCCAGATGAAGGAGGCAGCATCCTCGTCCCCACCCACGATTCTCATGTCTCTGGGAGAAACCACCTCCACTAAGCCAGCACTTCTCAGTCCAAGAACATCTCAAACATCTAGAGATTCCAAGGAAAATGTTTTCTTGAATTATGTGGGAAATCCAGAAACCGAAGCAGCCCCAGTGAACAATGAAGGGACACAGCATATGTCAGGGCCAAATGAATTATCAACACCCTCTTCCGACCAGAATGCATTTAACTTCTCTATAAAGCTGGAATTGGAGAAGCAAGTATTTGATAATAGGAGTCTACCACATGGCCCAGATGGCCACCACCAGGATGGAAGAGTTCATGCTTCTCATCAACTAGACAGAGTCCCTGCCAAACCCATCCTACCAAAGGGAACAGTGAGGCTGCCTGAAATGTCCACACAAAGTGCTTCCAGATACTTTGTAACTTTCCAGCCACCTCATCACTGGACCAACAAACCAGAAATAACTACATATCCTTCTAGGTCTTTACCAGAGAACAAGCAGTTTACAACTCCAAGATTATCAAGTACAACAACTCCTCTCCCATTGCACATGTCCAAACCCAGCATTCCTAGTAAGTTTGCCGACCGAAGAACTGACCAATTCAGTGGCTACTCCAAAGTGTTTGGAAATAACAACATCCCTGAGGCAAGAAACCCAGTTGGAAAGCCTCCCAGTCCAAGAATTCCTCATTATTCCAATGGAAGATTCCCTTTCTTTACCAACAGGACTCTTTCTTTTCCACAGCTGGGAGTCACCCTGAGACCCCAGATACCCACTTCTCCTGCCCCAGTAATGAGAGAGAGAAGAGTTAATCCAGGTTCCTACAACAGGATACATTCCCATAGCACCTTCCATCTGGACTTTGGCCCTCCAGCACCTCCGTTGTTGCACACTTCGCGGACCACGGGGTCACCCTCAACTAACTTACAGAATATCCCCCTGGTCTCATCCACCCAGAGTTCTGTCTCCTTTATAACATCTTCTGTCCAGTCCTCAGGAAGCTTCCACCAGAGCAGCTCAAAGTTCTTTGCAGGAGGACCGCCTGCATCCAAATTCTGGTCTCTTGGGGAAAAGCCCCAGATCCTCACCAAGTCCCCACAGACTGTGTCCATCACTGCTGAGACAGACGCCATGTTCCCCTGTGAGGCAACAGGAAAACCAAAGCCTTTCATTACTTGGACAAAGGTTTCCACAGGTAAGATGTTTAAGCATCTACTTTTTTTTTTTTTGTCAATTTTTATTTTATAGGCTAGCAATATAATACATTAAAACAGCATGTGCTGAACAACATAAGCACATTAGGAGAAATTTTTATAACACATTTGGGGAATTGTTTTTACTTGAATAAGTGTTTATTGTTATTTTTATAATTTCAGCTTTTGTTTTAGATGCAGGGGGAGCATGTGCAGGTTTGTCGCATGGGTAGATTGCGTGATGCTGAGGTTTGGGGCACAAAAGATCCCGTTACCCAGGTAGCTAGCACAGCACCCAGTAGGTGGATTTTTCAGCCCTTGCCACCCCTTCCTCTCTCCTCTAGTGGTCCCAAGGGTCTATTTGTCCTATCTTAATGTCCATATGTACCCAATCTACACTTTAACCAGAGTTTGTGTAGGAGAAAGTTACTGGAGTCTTACTTTAGGATTAATTCACCTTTCTTATGGATTCAAGGGCCTCTCTGGGCAGGGGTGGCTGGCCACTGCAAGCCTGGCATGCCCATGCAGCCAGTTAGCCCGAGGAGTTCAGGAGAACAGCATTAGCATAAATAAATAAGGGAGAGGCTGTGTCTCTAGTAATTGAGCTTGTGCCATCTTAGCTAACCTTGGAAGTGTCTGGGACTCATGCCTGCTTCCAGAATTCTCTATTAAACCCACATTTGCCCTCCTTTGCCTGAAGATGGCCCTGTTTCTGGGACTAGTGTAAAAATGAAAAAGAGAAACAAAACATTCTTTTTCTCTATCCTTTTTTTTTATAGCATACTTATTTCGTATGTGTGTGATGACAACACAAAATCTACTCTCAACAATTTTCAAGTATAAGCTAAATTGTTATTAACTATAGTTGCCATGAGTATAATACCACTTAAGCATATTCCTCCTAACTGAACTTCATACTCTTTAATTAATATCTTCCCTTTACTCCCACCCCCAGCCCCTGGTAACCACCATACCACTATCTGCTTCAGCTTCAGTGAGTTCAACTTTCTTACATTGCACATATAAATGAGATCATGCAGTATTTGTCTTTCTGTGCCTGGTTTATTTCACTTAACCTAATGTCCTCCAGGTTCATTTATGTTGTGGCAAATGACAGAATTTCCTTTTTTTTTTTTTGAGATGGAGTCTCGCTCTGTCGCCCAGGCTGGAGTGCAGTGGTGCTCCTTTTTTTTAAAAAAAGAAGAAAGAAAGAAAAACAAAAGACAGAATGGTATTTCATTGTGCATATATGCCACATTTTCCTTATCAATTCATTCATTGATGGACAGTTAGCTGAATTCCATATCTTGGCTGTTGTGAATAGCACTGTGGTAAACACGGGAGTGCAGATGTCTTGTCAACATACTGACATCATTTCCTTTGTCTAAATACCCAGTAGTGGGATTGCTAGACTATAGGCAGCTCTATTGTTAGTTTTATGAGGAACTTCCATACTGTTTTCCATAGTGGTTGTACCAAATTACATTCCCACCAACAGTGTACGAGGGTGCCCTTTTCTACACATCTTCACCAGTGTCTGTTGTTTTTGGTCTTTTTGATAATAGACATTTCAGCAGGCATGAGATGATATCTCAGTTTTACATTTCTTTAACGGTTAGGACCAAAACAGGCTGGGTGTGGTGGCTCACACTTATAATCCCAGCATTCTGGGTAGCCAAGACAAGAGAATCACTTGAGGTCAGGAGTTCAAGACCAGCCTGGGCAACACAGCAAGACCATGTCTCTACAAAAAAAAAAAAAAAATTAAATTATCCAGGAGTGGTGGCCGGCACCCATAGTCCCAGCTACTTAGAAGGCTGAGTCCAGGAGGTTGAGCCTGCAGTGAACTATGATTGTACCACTGCACCCTCACCTGGGAGACAGAGCAATACCCTATCTCTAACAAATAAAATAAACATAAAAAACCTTTTAAAAACACTAAAACATTCTACCTTCTACATTTGCTTTTGCTGTCTGAGTGATAAAGTGGAGAATTAGATTAACTAATACTGCTCGTTTGAGCATTATCAAAAGGGCACAGTTTATGCCAAAGCTGACTGTGTTACTTTTCTCCAGGAGCTCTTATGACTCCGAATACCAGGATACAACGGTTTGAGGTTCTCAAGAACGGTACCTTAGTGATACGGCAGGTTCAAGTGCAAGATCGAGGCCAGTATATGTGCACCGCCAGCAACCTGCACGGCCTGGACCGGATGGTGGTCTTGCTCTCGGTCACCGTGCAGCAACCTCAAATCCTAGCTTCCCACTACCAGGACGTCACCGTCTACCTGGGAGACACCATTGCAATGGAATGTCTGGCCAAAGGGACCCCAGCCCCCCAAATTTCCTGGATCTTCCCAGACAGGAGGGTGTGGCAAACTGTGTCCCCCGTGGAGGGCCGCATCACCCTGCACGAAAACCGAACCCTTTCCATCAAGGAGGCGTCCTTCTCAGACAGAGGTGTCTATAAGTGCGTGGCCAGCAATGCAGCCGGGGCGGACAGCCTGGCCATCCGCCTGCACGTGGCGGCACTGCCCCCGGTTATCCACCAGGAGAAGCTGGAGAACATCTCGCTGCCCCCTGGGCTCAGCATTCACATTCACTGCACTGCCAAGGCTGCGCCCCTGCCCAGCGTGCGCTGGGTGCTCGGGGACGGTACCCAGATCCGCCCCTCGCAGTTCCTCCACGGGAACTTGTTCGTTTTCCCTAACGGGACGCTCTACATCCGCAACCTCACGCCCAAGGACAGCGGGCGCTATGAGTGCGTGGCCGCCAACCTGGTGGGCTCCGCGCGCAGGACGGTGCAGCTGAACGTGCAGCGTGCAGCAGCCAACGCGCGCATCACGGGCACCTCCCCGCGGAGGACGGACGTCAGGTACGGAGGGACCCTCAAGTTGGACTGCAGCGCCTCGGGGGACCCCTGGCCGCGCATCCTTTGGAGGCTGCCCTCCAAGAGGATGATCGACGCGCTCTTCAGGTAGGCGGCTCTGCGTGGCTTCCTGTAAATCGCTAGGCTGGTGGCCCCAACGAATATGAGTCCATTTTCAGGATGAATATGCACACACAATGCTCCCTGCGTCCGATAAAATTAAATGAAATTAATTAGCAGGGCACGGTGGCTCACGCCTGTGATCACAGCACTTTGGGAGGCCGAGGTGGGCGGATCACTTGAGGTCAGGAGTTCGAGACCAGCCTTGCCAACATGGTGAAACACTGTCTCTGATAAACATACAAAAATTTGCCGGGCGTGGTGGCAAGCGTCGGTAGTCCCAGCTACTCGGGAGGCTGGGCAGGAGAATTGCTTGAACCCGGGAGGTGGAGGTTGCAGTAAACCAAGATCACACCACTTCACTCCACCCTGTACGACAGAGTGACAGTCCATCTCAACTAATAATAATAATAAATTCATTAGAGACAGGGTGTCACTCTCTTGCCCAGGCTGGAGTACAGTGGTGTGATCATAGATCACTGCAGCCTCACACTTCTGGGTTCAAACGATCGTCCAGCCTCAGCCTCCTGAGTAGCTGAGACTACTGGTGTGCACCACGAGGCACGGCTTCTTCTTATTATTATTTTATTTACTTTTTGTAGAGATGGGATCTGCTATGTTCCCAAGGGTGATCTCGAACACTTCACCACAAGGAATCCTCCCACCCTGACCTCCCAAAGTGCTGGGATGACAGGCCTGAGCCCCTGTTCCTGGCCCGGTGTGTGATTTTTATGCAATGAAATGTTGTCCCTCTAAACTCGGATCCAGAACAAATACCTAACTTCTTAACGAATACTTAACTTCCTCCTCTCTTGCCCAGTGGTTTTTACAGCCCGGAAAAGGTTGTGGAAAATGATTGACTGCAAATAAGAACTCCCTGTTGAATCTGATGTTAGGTTGGCCTGACCATGGGTTCAAGGACATGAAACGTAGTCGAAGACGTCAATCCTATTCCTGCAAGTGTGTGTGGATCAAACCATTGGGCATTTTGCAATAGTAGCCATCTGGGCTGATGCATCACAGAACCACCTATTTTTGTGTTATTCCAGTGACTTAATGCCACAGTAGAGCATTTGAGAAACTGACATCTACTCCTTTTTCTTTTTTTCTGTAGTTTTGATAGCAGAATCAAGGTGTTTGCCAATGGGACCCTGGTGGTAAAATCAGTGACGGACAAAGACGCAGGAGATTACCTGTGCGTAGCTCGAAATAAGGTTGGTGACGACTACGTGGTGCTCAAGGTGAATGTGGTGATGAAACCAGCCAAGATTGAGCACAAAGAGGAGAACGACCACAAAGTCTTCTATGGCGGTGACCTGAAAGTGGACTGTGTGGCCACCGGGCTTCCCAATCCTGAGATTTCCTGGAGCCTCCCGGATGGGAGTCTGGTGAACTCCTTCATGCAGTCGGATGACAGCGGTGGACGCACCAAGCGCTATGTCGTCTTCAACAATGGGACGCTCTACTTTAATGAAGTGGGGATGAGGGAGGAAGGAGACTACACCTGCTTTGCCGAAAATCAGGTAGGGAAGGACGAGATGAGAGTTAGAGTCAAGGTGGTGACAGCGCCTGCCACCATCCGGAACAAGACTTACTTGGCAGTTCAGGTGCCCTATGGAGACGTGGCCACTGTAGCCTGTGAGGCCAAAGGAGAACCCACGCCCAAGGTGACTTGGTTGTCCCCAACCAACCGGGTGATCCCTACCTCCTCTGAGAAGTATCAGATATACCAAGATGGCACTCTCCTTATTCAGAAAGCCCAGCGCTCTGACAGCGGCAACTACACCTGCCTGGTCAGGAACAGCGCAGGAGAGGATAGGAAGACGGTGTGGATTCACGTCAATGTCCAGCCACCCAAGATCAACGGTAGCCCCAACCCCATCACCACTGTGCGGGAGATAGCAGCCGGGGGCAGTCGGAAACTGATTGACTGCAGAGCTGAAGGCATCCCCACCCCGAGGGTGTTATGGGCTTTTCCCGAGGGTGTGGTTCTGCCAGCTCCGTACTATGGAAACCGGGTCACTGTCCATGGCAACGGTTCCCTAGACATCAGGAGTCTGAGGAAGAGCGACTCCGTCCAGCTAGTATGCATGGCGCGCAACGAGGGAGGGGAGGCCAGGTTGATCGTGCAGCTCACTGTCCTGGAGCCCATGGAGAAACCCATCTTCCACGACCCCATCAGCGAGAAGATCACGGCCATGGCGGGCCACACCATCAGCCTCAACTGCTCTGCCGCGGGGAGCCCGACACCCAGCCTGGTGTGGGTCCTTCCCAATGGCACCGATCTGCAGAGTGGACAGCAGCTGCAGCGCTTCTACCACAAGGCTGACGGCATGCTGCACATCAGCGGTCTCTCCTCAGTGGATGCCGGGGCCTACCGCTGCGTGGCCCGCAACGCCGCTGGCCACACGGAGAGGCTGGTCTCCCTGAAGGTGGGGCTGAAACCAGAAGCAAACAAGCAGTATCATAACCTGGTCAGCATCATCAACGGTGAGACCCTGAAGCTCCCCTGCACCCCTCCCGGGGCCGGGCAGGGACGTTTCTCCTGGACGCTCCCCAACGGCATGCGTCTGGAGGGCCCCCAAGCCCTGGGACGCATTTCCCTTCTGGACAATGGCACCCTCGCGGTTCGTGAGGCCTCGGTGTTTGACAGGGGTACCTATGTATGCAGGATGGAGACGGAGGACGGCCCTTCGGTCACCAGCATCCCCGTGATTGTGATCGCCTATCCTCCCCGGATCACCAGCGAGCCCACCCCCGTCATCTACACCCGGCCCGGGAACACCGTGAAACTGAACTGCATGGCTATGGGGATTCCCAAAGCTGACATCACGTGGGAGTTGCCGGATAAGTCGCATCTGAAGGCAGGGGTTCAGGCTCGTCTGTATGGAAACAGATTTCTTCACCCCCAGGGATCACTGACCATCCAGCATGCCACACAGAGAGACGCCGGCTTCTACAAGTGCATGGCAAAAAACATTCTCGGCAGTGACTCCAAAACAACTTACATCCATGTCTTCTGAAATGTGGATTCCAGAATGATTGCTTAGGAACTGACAACAAAGCGTGGTTTGTAGGGGAAGTCAGGCTGGGGAATCGGAGCTCTTAAATAATGTGTCATAGTGCATGGTGGCTCCCCGTGGGTTTCAAGTTGAGGTTGAACTTGATCTACAATTGTTGGGAAAAGGAAGCAATACAGACACGAGAAGGAGGGCTCAGCCTCGCTGGGAACTTTCTTTTGTGTTTACATCATTCCAGAGGCTTCATTCGGGGTATCTGTGCTCTGACTGCAATTTTTCTTTTTTTTGCAAATGCCACTCAACTGCCTTCATAAGCGTCCATAGGATATCTGAAGAACATTCACCAAAAATAAACCATAGACACGAACAACCCTCCACTACCCCATTAAAGACGCATCACCTAGTTAACCTGCTGCAGTTTTTACATGATAGACTTTGTTCCAGATTGACAAGTCATCTTTTAGTTATTTCCTCTGTCACTTCAAAACTCCAGCTTGCCCGATAAGGATTTAGAACCAGAGTGATTGATATATATATATATATTTTTAATTCAAAGTTACATATATACAGCTACCATTTTATATGAAAAAAACTTATTTCTTCCTGGAACTCACCTTTTATATAATGTTTTATATATATATATATTTTTTTCCTCTCAAATCAGACGATGAGACTAGAAGGAGAAATACTTTCTGTCTCATTAAAATTAATAAATTATTGGTCTTTACAAGACTTGGATACATTACGGCAGACATGGAAATATAATTTTAAAAACTTCCTCTCCAACCTCCTTCAAATTCAGTAACCACTGTTATATTACCTTCTCCAGGAACCCTGCAGTGGGGAAAGCTGCGATATTAGATTTCCTTGTATGCAAAATTTTTGTTGAAAGCTGTGCTCAGAGGAGGTGAGAGGAAAGGAAAGAGAAAACTGCATCATAGCTTTACAGAATTGAATCTAGAGTCTTCTCCTAAAAGTCCAGAAACTTCTCTGCAGTATCTGAGCTGTCCGTCCAGTCTAAGGTGGCTGCTTCTTCCCTAGCCATGAGTCAGTCTGTTCCCATGAATAATACAAGACTTGTTATTTCCATGACTGGTGTACTGTATTTTTAAGGTCAATATACTGTACATTTGATAATAAAATAATATTCTCCCAAAAACCAGGCAGTGATGACAATGCTATTTTCAAGGACAAAAGAGAGTCACGTGAATTTGGGTTTCCATCAGAGTGGTTGAAAAAACTGCTTTCATTCACCTTCTCTCAATGATTATCTTCTCTACACATTTTTAACAGGCAAGGAAACTGAGTCAAAGGCAATGCTTCTGATGACAGATTTGGCAGGCAGGAAGGCAGAGTTTGAGTGTCACTTGCATGTAGTGACAATTTCAGTATGCAGCAAGACAGTGTGGGGACTGAGAAGCAGTGTTCTAGGAAATCCTTCAGGATTTTTCTTTTTTATTTTTTGTCAAAGAGACATCTGGAAATACATGTACTGGTGTTCCACAAATATGCAAAACTGTCCTTCTTTTGCTTCCCCTCAGAGGAAGGAAAAAGGCAAACAAGATAAACATTTGGGAAAAATATGACTGTCAGCATTTCAAGAAATGCACTGTCGCCAATTGTTAAAGAATGTCGGTCATGGAAACTAAAGAATGTAGTTTTTTTTTAAACTCTGTGGGAGGCATAGAGCCTGTCTCTCATTCATCAATCCATTTATCTGCTTAAATATATCTGCACAGCCCTTACTGTGTGCTGGATATCAAGAGAGGCCTAAGGAGGCAGAGAGGTGGAGGAGGAGGTGATGTTTGAAGTGTTGATCCTCAATAGACAGGCTCTTCAGATGATGCAGGGTCTCTCAAAATGCACATGAATGACATTTGGGGTTGGATGATTCTCTGGGCTGTGGTGTCCTTTGTAGGGTGTTGAGCAGCATCCCTGGGCTCTATCCGCCAGATACTAGTACCCCTCCACCCCCCAAAATTGTGATGACCAAAAATGTCTCTGGACATTACCAAATGCCCCTTTAGGGGGTACAAACTTGCTCCTAGCTGAGAGCCACTGACATGAAGAATAGATTAGATTGGTAGATAGATAACTGACAGAAGATTGATATAGATAGATAAGTGATAGATAGATGGTAGATAGATGACAGATAGATGATAGGTTGATAATAGATATGGATCGGAGACATAAATAATGATTGATACAGATAGATGATTTACAGATATAAACAGATAATAATTATAGAAAGGAGTAAGATAGGTCGATAGATAATAGATGGTTGGATGGATGATTGATAGATAGATAAATGGTGGATGGTTGGATGGATGATAGATACACAGATAGATAAATGATGGATGGTTGGGTGAATGTTAGATAGATAGGTATATAGATAAATAGATGATGGATGTTTGGATGAATTATAGATAGATGATAGATAATAAATCATTGAATGGATGATCAATAGATGGATAGAACATACATAGACTGATGAGAGATGGTTGGGTGGATTGGATAGGTAGTTGGGTAGATGATAGATGGGTAGATAGAAAAATAGACGATGGATGGTTGGATGGGTGATGGATGGATGGATAATAGATAGATAGATAGATAGATAGATAGATAGATAGATAGATAATAGATTGAGTTCCTCATGCTAAGGATTTCTCAGCCTCAGCACTATGGACATCTGGGGCTGTAGGATTCTCTGTGGTGGGACCGTCCTGTGCACTGTAGGGTGTTGAGCAGTGTCCCTGGGCTCCACCCACCAGATGCCAGGAGCATCCACCACCCCAGTGTGACAACCAAAACTGTCTCTAGACATGGCCACATTCTCCCCATGAGGCTGTACCATCCCTGGTTAGAAAACACTGTGCCAGATAAGTACACGCAGCAGAGGGTTTTAGAAACACATTCATTTGGACTCCCTGCTTCAGTGCATGATGCGGAAACTGAGATCTGGGGAGGTAAATTCTCCTCGGTGTAGAGAATGTTTCTGCAGGACATACTTTGGTGAAATTTTACCTGGAAAAAAATGGTAAAAACATCCTATCAACCCAAATTTCTGTGTTCACATGAGGTGATGGGCTGAAGAGGCGTTTGGAAACATTCAAAGTGGTTCAGAGAGCATTCAGATTCTAGGGGATGAAAAAACAGGTAGGATTGTAGTCCCATTAGGAAAGAGCTGTATTTTGATGGCTGAGATAGCATTTTCATGGAGCCAAGAATAGAAGAATGGCTGGGCAGAATGATATGGACAAATGGGAGGACGTGTTCTCCTGGCAGCAAAAACATCATGAAAAAAGTTTGAGCCTCAAGCAAGGAGACCTTGGGCCTAGTGACAGATAAAATATAATAGTTGTGCAGGCCCATAGTCACAGCTACTCAGGAGGCTGAGGTAGGAGGATCACTTGAGCCCAAGAGTTTGAGGCTGCAGTGAGCTATGATCACACCATTGCACTACAGCCTGGGTGATAAAGTGAGACCCTGTCTCTGAATATTAAAAAGTAATAATTAATTTTTAAAAAATAATAGACATATTTGGACCACAGTCTAACATGTGTTTCATTTGGGGTTGAACACGGTAGGATATCGTAATTGGTTGAACAACATTCTGCAAAAAAATCATCTCTACCTGGAACCTGTCAGTGCAACCTTATTTGGAAAAAGAGTCTGCAGATGTGATCATGTGAATGATCTGGAAATGAGATTATTCTGGATAAGGATGGGTCCCAAATGCAGTAAGTGTCACTATAAGAGACAGATGAGGGGACACAGACACAGAGGAGGAGGTCACATGGAGACAGAGGCAGAGACTGGAGTCACATGGCCACAAGCCCAGGGATTCTTGGAGCCCCCAGGAGCTGGAAGAGGCAGGAAGGATCCTCCCCTAGAACATCCAGAGGGAACAGCATACAATTGTAGTGTATTGAGCAGTGGCCCCCAAAATATATGCCCATATTCTGACTCTCAGAACTGGGGAATGGGACTTTATTTGGAAATAGGGTCTTTATCGCTTCTCGGCCTTTTGGCTAAGATCAAGTGTGGAAATAGGGTCTTTGCAGGTGTAATTAAGGTAAAGATCTTGAGATGCGATCATCCTGGATTAGATGGGCCCTAAATCCAATTACAGGTGTCTGTTTAAGAGACAAAAGAGGAGGCACAGACACAGGAGAAGGCCACGTGGAGATGGAGGCACAGACTGGCGTGATGCCCAGGGATGCCTGGAGCCACCAGGAGCTGGGAGAGGAGGAAGGATCCTCCCCTAGAGCCTCCAGAGGGAGCATAGCTCTGAGATACCTTGATCTCAGACTTCTCATCTCCAGAGCTGGGAGAGAGTTCATTACTATTGTTTTAAGCCCCTATTTTGAGGTGATTGGTTACAGACGTCCTAAGAAATAAATGCAAATATTTTAAATTTTCTTGTAGGGATGGTCATGATGAGAGATACTTAGCACCTCATGACTTAGGTAAAATAAGAGCCATTTAAACCCGTGTGTCCCGAACACGAAGATGTGTGATTTGAGCAGATCATTAATCAGAATCACATATGGCTGTATCATTATTTGTAAATAATACACTAACTGGAAGATAGTTGTTTTTTCTCCCTAAATGGCTAAGTTCTGCCATCTGATATATGTGCTTGTAAATCTGTGGACACAAGCAAAATCCCTAGCTAACAGTCCATTGTCACTATTTAATTACTCTCAGGCCCTCACAAAAAACAAAACTTCAACCAGGCTCTAGTCCTTGAAGTCTGGTTTGTAATTGCAAAGGCAGCTCTTGTTTCAATGAAGCTTGGCTGCATGTGGGACAAGATGAGGAAGACCCCAACCCTGCTGTTGAATTCAGTCTGCAAGACACTGAACCCCACAAGATCCTTTTCTGCACTTTTGTCATTAAAGACCCAAGTCTCACCTGTAATCCCAGAACTTTGGGAGACCAAGGCCTGCAGATTGCTTGAGCCCAGAAGTTCAAGACCAGCCTGGGCAACATAGCAAGATCCCATCTCTACAGAAAATACAAAAATTAGCTGGGTGTGGTGGTGCACGCCTGTAGTCCCAACTACTCTGGAGACTGAGGTAGGAGGATCACTTGAGCCCGAAAGGCTGAGGCTGCAGTGAGCCGAGATCGCACCACTGCACTCCACTCCAGCCTGGATGACAGAGCAAGATGGTCTCCAAAAATAAGAAAAGGACCCAAGTCTTTTGGAGGTGGAAGTTCAGCAACAGATAAATGATGAAACTAAGAGGGGCAGTGTTAGTGAGTTCCTGGATGGCCAGCATGAACTGACTCTGTTTTGGAAAAAACAAACAAACAAACAAACGTTGGTTTACCTTCATCCAGAGAGGCTGTTTTTTTAGCAGTATTTTAGCTGTATTCAGCTTCCTTTTTAGCAGTATTTTTTAACCTTTGGTTCTTGTTGGCTTTATGTTATCATCTCCTGGATTGATTTAAGCATCCTCCTGTCCAAGAGTCTTCATTTCCTGGGACTGCAATTGCAAATGACCACAGAACTAGTGGCTTAAAACAACAGGAATTGATTATCTCACAGTTCTGGAGACCAGCAGTCTGAGGTCAAAGTGTGGGCAGAGCTGCGCTCCTTCTGGAGGTTCTAGGGGAGGATCCTTCCTGCCTCTCCCAGCTCCTGGAGGCTCCAGGAATCCCTGGGCTTGAGGCGGCATCAATTCAGTGTCTGCCTTGGTCTCCATGTGGCCTCCTGCTCTCCATCTGTGTCTCCTCTTCTGTATCTTCGAAGGACACCTGTCATTTGCTCTAGGGCCACACTAGTTCAGGATGATCTCATCTTGAGATCCTTGATTTAAGTATATCTGCAAAGCCCTTATTTCCAAATAAGGTTCCATTTACAGGTTCTGGGGTTAGGATGTGGACATATCTTTTTGGGAGACTATGAGTCAATCCATTACAATTGTACCCTGTTCCTTCTGGAGGCTCTAGGGGAGGATCCTTCCTGCCTCTCCCAGCTCCCGTGGGCTCCAAGCATCCTTGGGCTTGTAGCCGCATCACTCCAGTCTCTGCCTCCATCTCCATGTGGCCTTCTCTTCTGTGTCTCCTCTTCTGTCTCTCTCTCTCCGTTTTTTTTTTTTTTTTTTTTTTTTAGATGGAGTTCTGCTCTTGTTGCCCAGGCTGCGTGCAATGGCGTGATTTCTGCTCACTGCAACCTCCACCTCCCAGGTTCAGGCGATTCTCCTGCCTCAGCCTCCCAGTCCTCTGTCTACTATGAGGACATTTGTCCATAGATTTAGGGCTCATCTAATCCAGGATGATCTCATTTTGAGATACTTAAGACAATTATATCTTATGTAACTAAGTTCACATTTATAAGTTCCAGAGGTTATGACATAGATAGACACATCTTTGGGAGCCACCACTCCACCTGTTACACCAGACTCTGACCTACAAATCAGAATCTCTGAGAGAGAAGCCTGGGTGAGTACAAAGTGCAGCAAGAATGTGATGAGGAAGTGGCATCTTTAGCGCTGGAATTTATTTGTTCCTGAAGTGATTTGGCAAAACTATACTGTGATCCATCACATATTTCTTATTATTTAACCCACTATGGGGCAACCTATTGTGCTAATTTGTACCATATTGTGTGATATCTCCCCCCATGAAGACATTAGAACCTTGGTGTGGTGTTGAAATTCTGCATGCTTCTGTTTTCAGATTTGTGGGAAACAGGAAGCTTATAGGACACTCACCTCATAAGGCCATTGTGAAAATAGAAGATGAGGTTCTTAGAACAAAGCCTGTCCAATCACAAGTACTCAGTATATGTTGGTTATTTTCACATTTATTGCTGTCATTTCTCCAGTATTTTGAAGAGCAATGGTTTCCAAAGTGTCTTCAAGTTAAGAATCACAACCACTCTTGGGAGAGTTGAATTCTGAAGAAGGGTGCTTAGATATGACCACTATAATGGTGTAAGATTGGAGCATTGGTGTAGGTCCAATCGCACACCATCCAACTTCAGCTGCAGCTTATGCATCCTAAGCCATGTAGCAGAACCAGAACTAGAAACCAAAACTAGAACCAAGGTGTGTGCTGTGCTGTGTTGTGCCTAACCATGGAGCTTTGGGAAAACATGGCCGATCAAACAAGGTTTTGAGTGGATGGGACACTTGGGAAAACATGGCCAATTAAACAAGGCCTTGAGTGGATGAGGAGTCTTGGAAAAGCATGGCTGATCCACAAGGTTTTGGGTGGATGGCAAGCCTTGGGAAAACATGGCTGATCAAACAAGGCTTTGGGTGAATGGGAGCCTTGGGAAAACATGGTTAATCAAACAAGGCTTTGAGAGGATGAAAAGCCTTGGGAAAACATGGCTGATCAAACAAGGCTTTGAGTCGATTAGGAGCCTTGGAAAAACATGGTCCATGAAACAAAGCTTTGAGTGAGTGAAGAGCCTTGGGAAAACATGGCCAATCAAACAAGGTTTTGGGTGAATGGGGAGCTTTGGGAAAACATGGCTGACCAAATAAGACTTCACAAGCTTGAATTTATGTCCTGTTCTTGAATAGCTGTGGGAATGTGGTGTCATCTACTTAAACTTCTGTTTCTTTGTGTGTGTCAAATGGGGACGACACCACTCACTTTACCGGGTCATTGGGAAAACCACTGCATATAGCTGGTGGGACAAAACTTGAAAGTTCCATTAAAAAAAGAAGAAAAACACTGAAGCTGTGTCCACTCCCTGGTAGGGTAGTATAAATTATCTGAAAGAAATACATACCTTTTTTGTTTTAGAAAACACTCTATGATGCTTTCTGACTATGTAAATAGAAAAAACTTCAGGGGCCAGTCAGTGTTTTCAGTCAAGGGAAATTACTATATGGTGTTGTCTGCAGAGAGAAAGGAAGGGCTGAGAAGCCCAACTAGAGCAGTAGGCATCCCAGAGAGTGAGTTGCAGAGTGATGACGTATCACTTGCGGCTGCAACGTTGCTGCCCAAGGCTGAAACAGAGGAGATGCACCCACCTTCCATTCTTCCCACTTCTCCTCCAAACTCCTGATAACCGGTCCCACTGCTGACTTCAGTAACAAGCCAGCTGATAGAAGCTCTGTTGGGGACGTCCTCCTTGCCATGCAGAGCTGAAGCTATATAGGAAGTAGACCAGGGAAACGGGTGACAGGAAAACTGGTATAGAAGAGAACCACTACTCACAATGCCTGGTTGAAGATGTGTCTAGTTTCTTCAGTGCTGTGTGCACATTGACCTGGCCAGTGCCTGGAACATGGTAGATATTAAAAAATGTCTTGAGTGGCTATGATAAAGGTATTTGAATTTTCTCTTTGGCTGGGAGATGATTCTGAAGTTGACTTCATTTTGTCTTCCTCTGGGGAAAGCCTTGAATTCTGAGCTTTATGGCAGTAATAAGGATCACATGGACTGTTATATTTATAATTACTTCTTAGTTTGTTCCCACTTATGCACAATTTTCATTCTCCAATATTTGCAAAACTTTCATAAAGTTCTGTGACACAAAGCAACCTTGGGTTGGTGGTGTGTTGGGGCATGAAGAAAGATGGCTGCTTTCTCTTCTGTTGATGAAGACTTTGAGAGGGAAAAGCAACAACCTGAATAAACATAATATAAAGATCTGAGAGATAATCAAAATCCAGATGAAGAAAGTAAATAGAGCCTGTGGACTATTTGAAGTACTGGGAAAGACCGCAAATTTGCTTGACACTCAACTTGACTCAATGTATGCCATCATTTAATTAAGGATAGTCCCTGGAAGGCTGGCAAAACTGAAAATCCTTAGATTGGGGTATAAAACCTTTATCTCATGTCTGCCTCATCATGGATTCTCATAAATAAGGATGCTCCTTTCCCACTGTCATCTTTTCTTTGATTCCAGGAAAGCATCCACTGCCATTTAACCCAATGTTATGCTTTATCTGCTGAGTATCTTCAGGGATACAATTTTTTTTTAGGTTTTTGTGATGCTTGTAGAATGCCATAAGGATAGGAAATGATTCCTGCCCTTATTATCTCTCCCTTCCCACCTGAAACCCACTCAAATGAACTACAGCATGTAAGAAAAGCAAAGGTGATCTTCATACGAGCTTTTCACAGTAGCCTAGTTCTGTGCATTTGTGGGCAAGTGAGTAGAACCATGATGCAAGCATCCGTGATATTGTCTAAGCTTTTTATGACCAAGGGACCTTTGAGAACAATCTGGAAATTCTACATATTCCTTTACTCTTTATATCTGTTTTAGGGTAAGGTCCCACCATAACTGCCACTGTTGATTTTCTTTATACTGCACTGTCTTTTTTCTTCCTCAACTTTTATTTACCCAATTTTATTCTCTTCTATTTTCAATCCATTCTTTTCTCTCCTCACTCATGAATCCCACTAACTTCAACCATAAATTTTATATATTAAGGGATTTTACTTATGTTTCTTTTTCCTGAGTTCCATTTCTTCTTGTTTTTCTGCAACTTTCTGCCACTCTCCCTCTCACTCTGTACTCATTAGAATATTCCACTGTGTTCCAAATTGCATTCACCATCTGGGACAAATTAGATCATATTCCCAATGAGCTGCTTCCTCAGATAAGAAGGAAATTATACAGATTCTCTCATGATCATACGACATGTTTAGACCAGTGAAATGTAAGTGGATATGATGTAAATTTTATCCAAGCAGATGGCTCAAGACATTCCTTAACCTTGTACCTCCAGCCCTCCACCATGAGGGCAGAAGGAAATGTTTCTTTTGGCTCCAAAATAGGAACCCAGCCCGGCTGAACCCAGCAGAGTCCAACTGAGCTGTAGCTGACCTGTAACCTTCCTATCACACAAGCACATTTATTTTTGAATTGGAGTATTTGTTACTGCAGCAGAAGCTGATGTATACACCATCTTTCTTCCAAATTTAGCTTTTCCTCTTTTGCTATTTCTGTTAATGCCACCACCTCTTTCAGTTCATAAAGCTAGAATGTTTTATGATACTTACTCTTCCTTGCTTTCCTTTCAATCACTCACCAAACTATGTTGAGACACCTTTGTAACATTGATCTTATCCTTCTATTTCTCCCTATTCCTGGTCTATCACTGCTCTGGAGCTGATACCAAATTTGAGATCTCACTTGGATTATTGCTGATGTTGCCTACTAAAGTCTTCAACTTAATGCATTCAACACACAATACTGCTAAGCTAGTCTTATGCTCTACAGTTCCAGTCATGCTACTTCAGTCAAAAAGCCTCAGATTGTATCTTCAAATTTACATAATAAACTCCACCACTTTGGATTAGTAAACAAAGGCTTCAGCTACCTTTCACGTCTTCCATTTCATTTTGTACTCCATCTTTTAACACAAGAAGGATTCTTATTGTCACCCAAACACATGTGACCCTCTATCAAAGACTTTTCTCACCATCACTATCATCATCCTCATCATCATCATCATCATCACAACCATCACCATCATCATTGATATCATCATCATCATCCTGTTTATCAACTGCAAGGTCACTCCTCTTACTCCTCTCTCCCTTTCACCACCACACTTTCACACCATGCACGCTTAGACTGGACATCAGCGGAGGTAAAATTGTGCAAAAGCTTCCCTTTGGAAATAAACCTTTGCCTCTTTGACACATACTTGGTAAACTAGAAATGAAAATCATAGACCTTGTAAAAGATTTCTTTGTCTTTCTTACTCTCACTGTTCTCTCAGAATTTGGTCAACATTTACTGAGATGTAGCATGGGATAAGCACTGAGTCAGACAGTGGAATGAAAAGTGAATTGCATGGGATTCCTGTATCCCAGTGAACTTATAATACAAGTTGTAGATTCAGACATTAATTGTAACATGATAAGATAAGCATCTAATGATGTATGTACAAACGACAAAGATTATGAAAACAATTAGATGAGAATTATCATTTGTTGATAAATGTAAAAAAATGGTACTGGTTTATTTTCTTTTTTTTGAAAGTTTATTTTATTGTTATACTTTTTTCAGAAGCTGGGTATGGGGAGGGTCTTCCAGGCTCGGTGAGCAGCTATGTGTATAACACTCAGGTGCACCATTTTCTATCTCCTGTCTTTATCCCTTTACATATTTATGGCTTTTGACTTTTCTATGATGGTGATTTAAAAACAAATATTCCCTGTTATACCACTTTCCCCTACATTCCTGACTTTTACTGCCTCTAGAATCCCCAAAAACTGCCTTTGCTCATTATATATGTCACCCAAATGACTCAGGTTCTCCCTCTGCCCTTCACTTAAACATGCCGGTAGAATGATTTAGGTACTCTCCCAAAGACTACGGAAAGCCCATAGCTACTTCCTATTCTGAGGTGCTTCGGTGGGAGAAAGGCGAATAATTGTTCTCATAGCCACTGGGTTGCAATGTGTCTCCTCTTGCTTCAGTCTCCAGCTTCTGGTAAAATTCTCCATCAACTCTACCTGCCAACGCATGACCACGGAAGGCTTCTGTCTCAATGACTGGGTAAATTTGTCCCAATCTCATATTCAACTTCTCTCCTTCATCTTCCAAATTCAATACTGATGATAATAATTGGTATCTATGTAGAGTCTTGACAGTCTTGGCCAGTTTCCATATATTACTCATTTGATTATCACAACCACCCTGCAAAGTTGGTGCCAATACCACTGCTCCCATTTTACACAGTAAGAAGTTGAGGCACAGTGAGTTTGAACAGCTTGCCTTTGGTCATTCAGTTCGAAAATGGTACAATTACTATTCCACCTTCCTACCTTCTTAATGAGAACTTTAAATCTAGAAAGACTGTGCTTTATATTCATGTTCCTCTTCTGTTCTATGAGAACTTCAGAACCTAGGAAGTTTCTGCGCTACATTCCATTATCTTAACCCCTGTACAACCTTGTCACATGAACATGGGTTAGAAGACAATGAAAGGCAATATCATATAGGATGGGGCATATGGGGACAATAAAACTTCAAATATCACCACTCCTTAAGGCAATGGAAATGTCAAACCCTGATAAATCTCCTCATCAGTGGTTCTTAATTTTGGATGCACTTTGAAATCATTGTAAGAGTTTAATAAATCTGATGTCTGATAACACCTGTCTCTTTCCCTTACCCCACTGTTAGCAATTCAGATTTGATTAGTCTGGGGAATGTTTTGGGTGTTGGTATTTGTGCAAGCTCCCTGGTGATTCTAATGATCAGCCAAGATTGAGAACTTCTGTTCTAGCTTGCGTCTCTGTAGACTTCACTCTACCTCCTTACTTTCATTCTAAGAACTTTACATCCAATCTTGCTTGAAGCGCCAACCTTTTGTTCCCCCAGCTGGTAGCAGTAAACTTTCAAATTCCAATCACTCTGCTGAGCTGAGCCATGAACATCCTTACTTTGCCTGAACCTGTTCCGTGCACACCAGCACTGGGACACACTCCACCCTTTGTAAAGTCGAAAGGCTCATTGACATTTTAGTTTACTCTCTCAAAAGAACAATTTTCTTTCCAAATAGAATTATTTGGTACTTTAGTGCACTGACTTAAATAGTATTTTTTCCTTCTAAAGAGAAACTACCCTCAGAATATATGCTATTTGAGCCATTTTAAAAATAATTATTAGTCTGGGATAAGTAGATAGATAGAATATATAGTATATAATATAAAACACATAAATATAAAATATAAGCATAAAATTATATGTATGTGTATGAGTACGTGTGTGTATCAATAGATTCAAGATTGAGGGACTCATTTTTGAGACTTTTATTAAATCCATTTTAAAATAACCTGCTAAATCCTTTATTACACAAACACTTACCCAAATCTCACACTGTAATTACTGCTGACTGTTTTAGTCCACACGATAAAAATAGCATACCTTGCACCTTTAGGATTCATTAAACCCAGTTAAAGAATTTCATTTGAGCATGTCTCTCATCTATTTATAAAAAGATTCCCATGTGTGAAAGAGAATACCACACTCGTGAATATTACCCAAGTTCTCGGACACATCTTAATGTAGCCTAAATTGTTCATTCTTATTTTAAAAGTCTTTTTCTATTTCTCTTTGGAAGTTACGGAATAACAGATGGAGAAATGAAGAGATGGGATTCCAAGTGGAGAGATGGATAATCCAAACAGTCACATGTAGGAGGGAAAACATAATTTGGGGGACATTTTCAAGCACAGATAATAAATTAAAAAGAAATCTTGGTTATTTTTTGTTTGACACATTCCTCCTTTTTGAGTGCAAAAGAAAACATGTGTTAAAGAAGCAGTTCTGCCACAATGTTAGCCTGGACCTACATCTGACTCCCAGTTATTGAGTTGCCCAGTTCCTTGACCTGCAACATTGATGGTGATGCAACTGCTCTAAGGTAGAGGCGGCTACCTGTCCACCAAGCGCCACCCACTTCCTGCCATATTGAATGTAGATCCCGAGGCAAAGACTACATTTCCCATGCTCCCTTGCTCTGAGGTGGAGTCATGTGATGGATTCCCGCCAATGGGGTGATGTGACGAATTGCCCTCAATGGTGTGTGTCCTTTCTTGGCTCAAGAGTAAAGAAGCAAGGACGCTTTTCTACATCTCTGTTCTCATTCCCCACTCAATAAAGGGATTATAAGGCACTAGGGGATGGGGAAGGCAAGGTGGGAAGGACTTGAGTTCTTGAATGAATTCAGAGCACCTTTAATGGGTGTCCACAAAGTCTCTCTATTATCGTACTATACCTTATCTTCTTACCCTCACTGCTGCCATAACTCTTGAGAAACACTCTTGCTCTTGACATCAGAAAGCAATACTTATCAAGGTATGCCTTTGTTAGACTGAGGTTTATTTTACCCATAGTATATTTCCACAGAGCCACAAAATGTTGTCATGTTTGAATGAAATAATATTTGTGAAAGCCTCCCCTAGAAATGATACATAAATACCATCTATTATTGTTATGATGATGATTATTATTTCTTTGATACAATGGTATTAAAGCATAACTCCAATTTACACAATGAATTGTAATTTTTTAAAAAGCATTCCCTTATACTGCCATTTAAAGGGTATAACAATACTGTAGGCTGAACATTATTTCTTTATTCCAGATTAGAGGACTAAGGTTCATGGGATTATGTACCAACTTAAGTTCTCCCCACAAGTAAGTGATAGAGAAATGTTGTCTGCAGCCCAGGCAAGTGTCCCTGATACAATTTAGTTGAATTATTAATCACAGCATACATTACAATTTTCTACAAGTCCCCATTCACAATCTTAAGACTCTTAGCCCTCTTTATCATGTAAGAGATTTCTAAACAAGTATATTTTATGTTTTAAAAAAGCCATAAAGAGGTTGGGGAATAGTGAAGCATTGTTAGTGGAATCTAGCTTCAACTTTCTGTTATGAGAAAGAAATATGGATGTGGCTTTTGGAAGAAAAAAAGCAAAGCTATTTTTCATTAATGTCCAGCAACATGAATTTTAATACAATAAGAAAAAAACAAGCAAACAAAAAATCTAAGAGTTTCCATGTATAACAGGAGGCTCACACAGTCTTTTTTCATTATTTTATGTTGTATAAGCTTTTGTGAAATATGTCAACATAATGCAATCACACATTTTCTGGGCTTGGCTGAGGGGTTGAAGTTTACAGTTTTTCCTCAAGATTTGGCTTTGAATCATTATAAAAATAGCTTATGTGTATAAACATTTTCTATCTTACTTTCTGGATGATGGTAGGAGATTGAGGTTCATTTTAAGTAAGTAGTTAAAGGAAGAGAAAAAATGATTCTCAGATGACTGGATTAAAACCCACTGCAGTTTTACTTTTTTAGTGTTGATTCTGGAAAAGTGCGACTTTTATTAGGCAAGGATTTAAACTAATAGGAAAAAAAAACACCACTGATATTTTTCTACAGAAAATACTGAATTTAATACATTCTGAAACAGAGAAAGATAATCTGTGTTGATGTCCTCCTTGCTGAAACAAGAGCAGGCACAAAAACCCACCCTGGAACCAGGTGGCTGGAGGACAAGGGGAAGGAGGAGGACGAGGAAGAGGAGGAAGGAAGAGGAAGAGGAGGAGGAGAAGGAGAAGGACAAAGAAGGAGGAGGAGGAGAGAAGGAGGAAAAGGAGGAAGAAGAGAAGGAGGAGGAGGAGAAAGAGGAGGAGAAGGGGAGGGGAAAGGAAAGGGAAGAGGAGAGGGAGGAGACAGGAAGAGTATATCCCTTTGTGACTATCAAATTAGTTGTTAAAATGATATTAATTCTTGGGAAGCGTGGAGGTAAAATGTGCACTCTCATAGGCTGGCATAGTGACAATATAAATGGAAAAAAACCTCTTTTAAGGGCATTTAAGAAGGAGAATCGGCCCCTGTTTGGAGAGGAAAAGCAAGTTTCCAGCATTTTCACACACATAGTTGGAACTAACCTCTGACTTTGTGAAAAGCCTTTATTTCATAGTGTAACTGTTATAAATAACAAGACATAGAAATATATTAGAATATGATATTCTGTATAATGTAATATATATTAGAAGAGAAAATAATGAATAAATAAAAATTATTTGCAATCTCATTCCTCAAAGATAAATATTCTGAACAAGTCCAGATTTTGGTTAGTGTGCATGCACACGATGTAATTGTAGTTGGGATTATAAATCAGATCATGTGGTTTAAAGTTCACCTCCACCTCCCAAAACCCCAATATGTGATTTGCATAGCTCAACATGAGCCAGCCCCATCCTGTGGATGTATAGATATGTCAGTAAGTATTTAATCCTATATTGGGGGACACTTGGACTGTTTCACAACTTTGCCCACCTCTGCAAACAATCCCCATAGTCTCTGAAATTCTGAGATATGGAATGGCCCCAGTGAAATGTATGAGCATATTTAAGGCTCTTGCAAAACATTTCCAAAATGCCCTTCAAAGAGATTTTTCCAATTTGTATTGTCACCATGACAGCCTATGAGAATGCACATTTTACCTCCACGCTTCCCAAGAATTACTATCTTTTTAACAACTCGTAATTTGATAGCCACAAAGCGGTATACTCTTCCTGTCTCCTCCCTCTCCTCTTCTCTTTCCTCTTCACTCTCCTCATTCTCCTCCTTCTTTCTCCTCCTCCTCCTTCTCTTCTTGCAGTAGCACAAATAATAACTTAAAAAGAGATCTTGGTTATTTTTTGTTTGGGTGTTGGTATTTGTGCAAACTCCCTGGTGATTCTAATGTTCAGCCGAGATTGAGTACTGCTGTTCTAGCTTGTGTCTCTGTGGACTTCACTCTACCTCCTTACTTTTATTATAAGATGAAATCTTAGATTGAATCTTTAGATGCAATCTTACTCCAACCTCTCATTCCCCCAAATGGTAGCAGTAAACCTCCAAATTCCAATCACTATGCTGAGTTGACCCATCAACATCCCTACTTTGTCTCAACTTCTTTTATGCATACCAGCACTGAGATACACCCCACCTTTTGTAAAGTCACCTGTCTCAATGACCTCCTCCTCTTCCTCCTCCTCCTCCTTCTGCTTCCTTTTTTCTTCTTTCCTTCTCCCCCTCATCTTTTTACTCCTCCTCCTCCCGATCCACTTCTTCTTTGCCAAACGACCTAATTTGGCCATCTCTTGGAAGAATTTTATTTCTTGTTGTGTCCTTACATTTCTTTTTAAAAGTTTTTAACTGACATAGGATAATGTAGGGGGTACATAGTGATGTTTTGATGCATATGATGAATCTGATCAGATTAGGGTAATTAACATAGTCATCATCTCAAACACATATCATTTCTTTGTGTGGGGAACATTCAGTTCACTCTTTCTAGCTATTGGAAACTATATAATATATTTGTATTACTATAGTCATCCTACAGGGATGTAGAACACTAGAACGTATTCCTCTCTTCTAGCTGTAATTTTGTATCCTTTATCTACTGAGCTGTTCAGCCTTAGTTTGCTGAGCAGTAAGAATTAATCTACATAGCAAGCCTTAAATACAGCAAATACATAAGAAGGCATTAATATTGTTCTAAATATAACAAATACTTTGTTCACAGTTATCATTTTTCTATTTTGTTTATGGAACTGCATTTTTGGAAGGTACAGTAGTGTTAAATGGTTTGTAGCTGTAGTTTTCAGTTTTTTCCTTTGTTATTCACTCTTCTTTATGTTTAGAAAGTCACTCTTCTTTCTGACATGAGATATTGCCCACATACTTTTATAATATTTTTCATCTTTAAATATTAGAATTTGGTCAGGTGCAATGGCTCACACCTGTAATCCTAGCAGTTTGGGAGGAAGGTGGGAGGATTGCTTAAGGCCAAGAGTTCAGACCAGCCTGGACAATACAGTGAAACCATCTCTACAAAAACTTTTTTTAGAAATTAGATGGGTGTGGTGGCGCATGCCTGTAGTCCCTGCTACTTGGGAAATGGGGGGAGAGGATTGCTTGAGTCCGGAAGCTGGAGGCTGCATTGAGTTATGATTGTGCCACTGCGCTCTAGCATGGGTGGTAAAGCAAGACCTTGCCTCTAAAATATAGATATAGATATATATATATATATACACAATGTATTATATATTATGTACATATATATAAACTGAAAGCATTTGGAACTCACTGGAGTATATGGTGTGAAATCAAGATCTAACTTTGTTTTACCTGAATATTAAACCAATTATTCTAACATCATGTATTAATTTGTTCTCATGCTGCTATGAAGAAATACTCAAGACTGGATAATTTATAAAGAAAAGAGGTTTAATTGACTCACAGTTCCGCATGGCTGGGAAGGTCTCAGGAAATTTACAATCATGGTGGAAGGCACATCTTCACAGGGCAGGAGGAGAGAGAATGAGAGCTGAGCAAAGGGGGAAAAACTCCTTATAAGACTATCACCCCCAATGATTCAGTTACCTCCCACTGGGTCCTTCCCATGATATGTGGGGATTATGGGAACTGCAATTCAAGATGAGATTTAGGTGGGGACACAGCCAAACCATATCACACCATGTATCAAGTAATTTATTATTTCCTCAGTGACCATAAATGTCACTCACATTAAATATCCATGTGAGTTTCTGTTTTCTGCTTTATTGTAGGGTGTCTTACAACATATTTTAATGTGAAAACCCATGCTTTCTTATATTTTCCATATTGTTATATGTGTTCACACTAATTTTTGTCTATAAATAAATTTCATTTACTAAATATTTATCACCAAAAGTCATTGAAATTTTAATTGGATTTCTTCTAAAAGATGAATCAAATTTTTAGTATATATTTTTTATAACATTGTGTTTTCCCATGCAAGGACATATATGTTTCCAGGTTTTCAGCATCTTTGTAGAAGCCTTGAACGCTTTTGCTAAACTTTCTTGGGAAGGTCTTGTTTATTTACATCATTTTCAGCTGAGCTACTTAATTGGTCATATTGCCTGTGAAAAAATATAGCTTTCCCTCTCTTCCCATAGTTATATCTCTGGCTTCTTTTTCTTATTTTATTCTACTGGCCACTTTCCAAAGCTGTGGTTGGCAATGTTTCTGATTCTTAGAGAAGAAAAATGTCCCTAGGACAGCTTTTTGTAGGTAATGCTCAGAACTCTGGTTCTGATTTTAGCAGATTATCCAAAAAATAAAACAACAAGGACTTCTGTGTTGAAGAAAATGTGCAACCTGTAGCCAAAAGAAAATGTTCATCGCCTTTAAGAAGAATCTTCCCAAGTCTAGATTACTAAGTGTGCTCTGTTTTTGAGAAAGGTTGTTGAAATTGAGCAAGGACATCCTCACACCTTTATGCATGAGCGATGCTCTGAAATGGGCTCATTCTGACTTTTAGGAACTAACCATGAAACATCCAGGAATTGTGTGAGCCATCTGTCCAACCGTTTGTAGTTTGCAATGAACCATAGTGGGAGAATTTACACCATGGGAATTGGCAAACACCACTAATAAGTGTGTGTGTATTTTGAGAGCTGGTTTGCTTAGTATACCACCTATTATATAGATAATCTCATCCATGCCTTTATTTAATAAGGGGCATATTCTATATGCCAAACAAGGTAAAAAGAGTTTAATAAAAATTTCAGTAATTAAGGCAAAGTTTCAATGAATAATTATGCCAATAACCAATTGATAATGCAGTTATGATCAGTACTATAAAAGTCAGATTCTGTCAGAGTTTATAAAACAGATGTGTGGTGAAATCTGATGCAAGATTTCCCCAAGGAAATGACGTGTCAACTTTGACCATGCCACTTTGCAGGACTCTTGGTCTATCCCATAAATACATAAACAGTTGTTTCCTAACTGGATTTACCTGCATCACATTCAAGGAAAGCATATTTTATTTTAATAGCTTACCGCAATCAATAGAACTCACTTCTGTGGGTACGTCCAAGCCTCAGGATTGACTGGCAGGAGGGAGAGCTAAGATGGAAAGAACAAGATAGAGCATTGAGAGTAGAATATGCAGGAGAGTCTCTGCCATCTCTTCTGAAAGGTTTGCCATTTTAAGACTTCCCAGGTTTGCTTTCTCACAAATAAAGTGACCACCAAGTTTTGCCGTTTGGTGTTCAGATACATAATTCTCTCTGTGTGGCAGACTGTTCCCCAGAAAATAAAAAGAATGAATTCCATTGTGTATGTGGACCACATTTGCTTTATCCAATCTGTCACTGATGGGCATTTAGGTTGATTCCATGACTTTGCTATTGTAAATAGTGCTGCAATGAACATTCACGTGCATGTGTCTTTATGGAAGAATGATTTATATTCCTCTGGGTATATACCCAGTAATGTGATTGCTGGGTCAAAGGGAATTTCTGCTTACTATGCAGCCATAAAAAAGAATGAGATCATGTCCTTTGCAGGAACATGGATGGAACTGGAGGCTATTATCCTTAGCAAACTAACACAGGAACAGAAAACCAAATACTGCATGTTCTCACTTATAAGTGGGAGGTAAATGATAAGAAATTATGAACACAAAGAAGGAAACAACAGACACTGGGGTCTACTTGAGGGGGGAGGGTGGGAGGAAGGAGATGAGAGAGGGTGGGAGGAAGGAGATCAGAGAGGGAGGGAGGGAAGGAGGGAGAGGAGCAGAAAAGATAACTCTTGGGTACTGGGTTTAATATGTGAGTAATGAAATAATCTGCACAACATGCCCCCATGACACAAGTTTACCATTGCAACAAACCTTCACAGGTACCCTCAAACCTAAAATAAAAGTTAAAAAAAAAAAACTAATGAATTTCACATGGTTTGAAAAGAAACGAAATAAAAATATAACTCGGAGTACTTCATATTCTCAAACTTCCCACCCAAATTCTACATACATATTTAAGTAGGTTCTTGGAATTTTCCCCCCTCTGTGACTGCCTTTTTTGCTTTGAGTTTGTCAGTAACCCAAGGTACCAACAGGGTTTACTTTACCAAGCATTATTTATGTTTCCTTTATGCAATAGGAGCACCATTTTTCTATTGTATTTGCTGTTAAGATAGCTGATGAAATATCAGAACAACATGTTTATGAATGAGTTGTTTTTTAATTAAACTCAAACTTTAGTTCTTAGCGACAGAATTCCAAGTGTAGTTGGCCTTGCATGACAGTTTGAACAAAAAGGGATGTGATAATTCAATGTTGTTCCATATATTTTAGTTTCAGTCATTTACACTTTTCCATATTGGGTGAATACCTACCATTGCGCATGATTCACCATTTGGTGGAAGAAATGAGACAGACGCCCCAGTGAGTGTTGACAGGCTAGATGACCTCCTATATGCTCATTAGCAGAGGTAGATGAGGGAACTATAAAGGGAATAAATTTGGGTTAGAAATGGGGTCTTAGAAGAAAAGTCACTCAAGGATGACTTTGATTTGTACAAGCCCCTTTAGAAGGGAATTGTCAGCTTGAGCCAGACCCAGGGATGTGGTTCTTTAGGGTGATTTTGGGAAAGAACGAGTGGTTCAGTTTGGCTTAAAGATGGGTTGTATGGGGTTTGGGGTAGAAGAAAATGCTGGATGTGATGTGCTGCATTTTATTTACTTTTTTATTTTACTTATTTATTTTTAGAGATAGGCTCTCGCTCTCACTCAGGCTGGAGTGCAGTGGTGTGATCATAGCTCACTGCATCCTTGACCTCCTTGGTTCTAGTGATCCGCCAATCTCAGCCTCCCAAGTAATTGGGACTACAGGTGCACACCACCATGCTTGGCTAACTTTTTAAATTTTTTGTAGAGACAGGATTTTACTATGTTGCCCAGACTGGTCTCAAACCCCTAGCCTCAAGAGATAGTCCCAACTTGGTTTCCCAAAGTGCTGGCATTATGGCTGTCAGCCACTATTTCCAGCCCCTATACTGCATTTTAAAGCATGTTCCATATTGGAATTAATTGGATAGTCAATATGGAACAGTTGTGGGGTCCTTTTTGGTTTAGCAAGATACTTTGGAGTATGTAATCAGTAAGGAATTTAAACAACATTAAAAGGGGCATGGCAACTTAGATTGATTTGCATTAGACAAAATTAATTGGCTTCCTCATAAAAATTAGGCAGTGATTGTCAGATCAGTGAGAAATTTCACGAAAATTAATAGGGGATTGAGTTGGATTGATTTCCATTAGGCAAAATTAATTGATCACCTGGTCAAAATTAGTTAGGAGGTGACTGTCATGATTTAGACAAGGATTAATAAAAGTTTGATATAAAGTGGTTCCAGAGAAAATAGAAATTGGGGAAAATACTTGCAAAATATAAGAGAGTTTCTTAGAATTTGGTGATTGTCTGCTTGTAAAAGAGGAAATGAAAGTTTTAAAAAATATTTGAACCTGAGTGACTATGAGTAACAGGTCTCATTCAACCAGGGTGGGGAGGTTGAAAGGGGGACTGTTTTTCTAGATAATGAATTGAGGGTATCATGCAAACAATTAAAAATAACAAAGACAGATATCCATTCAATATCACCAGATTCAGAAACAATCACATTAAGATGCTTTTTCTTTTCCATTATTTTAAAGTTCAGTTTCCTTGACTGTTCAATATTTATTAGTATGTTGGAAGCCAAAGATACAAAGAGAAGAAAGCTTAGAGTATGAGGACAAAAATGAAACTGTAGCCAGGTACAAAGAGGATTTGGAGACACAGAGCAAAGTATTGAAGGAAGTACACTGGGAATTTTTATTTGGGTTTTGAGATCCAATTATTATAATCCCAAGTGTGCACTGGTTGCAGTTGCTGAAAGGTTTATTAGCTTCCTGTAAAACCTTCCTTAATTAGCCCAAACTGAGGCAATGCAGTTTCAAACAAGAAAATCTGCCTTTGTCAAAAAGTGCACTCAAATCAGCTTAGAGAACCACAGGCCAGAGAACAGTCCCAGCCGGCCTGCAAAACTGCACCCTTTACTGCTGAGACCCCACTGTGATTCATGGCTCATGGGGTCATCCAGCAGGAACTGGGGGCACCACAGCCCACTGGAAGGAAAGCCCAGAAATAATGGCTCCCTGCAGGTATTCACAACAAAGACTCATAGAGGTATGGAGACAACCTCAGGGTGCAGCTTTTACTGAGTCCATGGACATGACTCAGACTCTGCTTCTCCCGCTGTGAGCCACAAAATTAGCACGAGAAAAAATAAGAAGGGTTAAAAAAAATCACGTTTGCTTTTCAAGAGAGGGGAGACTCAATGTGCTCAGTTTTCATCATCACAAATGGTATATGTTCAATGAGATGAAGGAAATTCTCATTAGTTGAAAGGTTTAATTGATCTTGGTGCAGCCCTTATGCCCACAAAACAACCGCCCACTGCCAGTTAATTTGCCAGGATAAATAAAGCAAGCTGGACCCGTTCGGGCTTGGTGCATGGCTTCAGTGCTAAGGGTGGAGCCCACAAAAGCTTGCACTTCTCCCAAATCTCTTTAAAGCTCTTTCCACATGCCTATAGAATGAATCACGTTGGAGCTGAAATCTCTAGTAAGTGCGCTAGTAAAGTAAGAGGTCGAGATGAATTATATACTTGTATGCAGTTGCAGTCCATCAGATTTTTTATTTTATTTTTCGGTAACTGTAACCATGGGAGCACAAAGGAAGGTCAGGCAGAACAAGAAGTACTGTCGTAAGATTTGAAAAACGCTTCATTATAATTTTCTCATTTAATTAGAAGATGTGTAATGACAGAAGCCACGCAGACCAAGGATACTAAAAGATTTAACAAAAGTAATGCAACAACACATAACCAGATGAAGCCTGGATAAGAAAACATTCAGACAGACAGAAGGGAATCCTATGATGGAAGTGATAAGAGAGCATTATTAAGGCAAAAAATAATCAAAATAATATATATAAACACTTACTGATATTGTTGCAGTGTACAGTGTTGATGTCAAAGAAATGTTCGACAACCACATTAAAAAATGGGCAAACAGCCAAGCACAGTGGCTCACGCCTGTAATCCCAGCACTTTGAGAGACTGAGGCAGGTAGATCACGTGAGGCCAGCAGTTTGAGACCAGCCTGGCTAACATGGCGAGACCCTGTCTCTATTAAAAATACAAAATTAGCCAAGTGTGGTGACACATGCCTGTAGTCCCAGCTACATGGGAGGCTAAGGCAGGAGAATTGCTTGAATCCGGGAGGTAGAGGTTGCAGTGAGCTAAGATCATGCCTCTGCACTCCAGCATGGGTAACAGAGCAAGATACTATTTCCAAAAAAAAGAGAAAAAAAAGAAAAAAAAAGAAAAAATGGGCAAAGGATATGAACAGACACATCTAAAAAAAAGACATACACACAGCCAACAAACATGAAAAAATACTTCATATTACTAATCATCAGAGAAATGCAAATTAAAATCACAATGGGATTCCATCTCACACCAGAATGGCTATGATTAAAAAGTCAAAAACAACAGATGCTCCCAAGATTGCAGAGAAAAGGGAACACTTATACATGGTTAGTGGAAATGTAAATTAGCCCAGCTACTGTGGAAAGCAGTTTGGAGATTTCTCAAAAAACGAAAACAGAACTACCATTCGACCCATCAATCCCCATTATTCAGTATATGCTCAAAGGAATAAACATTGTTCTACCATAAAGGCACATGCACGTGTATGTTCATTGCAGCACTATTCACAATAGCAAAGATAAGGAATCAACTTAGATGCCTATTAAGAGCAGACTGAAGAAAGAAAATGTGGGTGCATATACAACATGGAACACTATCAAGCCATAAAAAGAATGAGATTGTGTTCTTTGCGGCTACATGGATGGAGCTGGAAGCCATTATTCTAAGCGAATTAACACAGGAATGGAACAGGAAACAAAATACCACATGTTCTCACTTATAAGTGAGAGCTAAGCATTGAGTACACATAGACACAAAGGTGGGAACAATATACACCAACACCTACTTGAGGGTGGAGGGTGGGGATCAAAAAACTACCTATGGGATAGTATACTTATTACCTAGGTGATGAAATAATCTGTACACCAAACCCCCGTGACATGCAATTTATCCATTTAACAAACCTGTACATGAACTCTCTGAACATAAAATAGAAGTTGGAGAGAAAAAGTAAATAACAATCAATCAATCAATCAATGTATGAGACTTACCTGAACGCTATAATATTTTATAACAAATGAAATATATATTCTTTGAGCAATGCAGAAATAAAGTTTTTTGTTTAATTGTACATCAAACAATTTATAAGGTGATTTCTGCAAAAGATAAGGCTACAAAATATATTGCTTTTGCAGAGAGATCATTGAAAAACTACTAAGATAATTGGCAAAAAGAGCAAGGTTCTTGAATTAAGAAAATGGAAAGATAACTCCAGTATGTTAAGTGAATGATATTGACTAGTGTTTCCTCTAGGGTCCCAGGAATGCCTGATGAAGCAGATAGTATTTGTCCGTTTTCCATGCGTGGATTGGGACTCACAGAAACCAGATGATGTGAATAGCTGTCAAAAGCTGGTCCCTTGGATTCAGACGTGGGTACAGCTCAGCTGTGCCACTTTCCTTGGTGGTGACGTAGGTTCATTCTTGTGCCTATTGTGCAGCCATGGGCTGCAAATCTAGAATTAGAGCTGAGGTCTTGGCAGCTGCAGATATTTGGCTCTTTTTATTACTCCTTGATCTTCCTGCAGAGAGTCTGACACGGAAACAGGAGAATTAGTATATGTACTTCAGCATTTAAACAGGATCCAACATCAACTTGTAGCTGCTTTCCCAATAGTTCATGCAAACAGAAGGCTTCTAAACATGTCATGTCTCTGTTGGATCAAATAAAGTGGCTCCATTCTGGAATTTTCCTTAACCATATTTTAGTGTGTATTTTCTGATATTTTCCTTAACATTACTTAAAATATTAATGACTCTTGACTGAGTATCTTGAGCTAGGCACTGGGCTGGGCATTTTGCACTGAAGTCTACAGTCTTTCAGAAAACCCCAGAGGTGTGTATGCACTATATGGCCCCAAGCCCAAATTGAGGGAGAGAAGGGAACTAGTTTTAGGTGGCACTTCTAGGAAGAGGTGAACCTGAGTTTTGCACTCTTGCCTGTAAACAACAAATCTCAACAATGTTTTAGGTTTATTCCATAGTGAATTATAATTATTATCACCTTTAGGATTTCTGGTGTGGTTCCTGCATGTCAGTCATAATGAAAAGCAACAACATGGATGACCTTCCAGACAATGTATTCTGAATGCACAATTTTAACTGGCTCAATATATACATATATATATATTGAGCAATGCAGAAATAAAGTTTCTGTTTAATTGTGCATTGAATAATTTATGAGGTGATTTCTGCAAAATATATGGCCACAAAATGTATTGCTTTTGCTGAGAGGGCATTGAAAATCTACTAGAATAATTAGCAGGAAAAGCAAGGTCCTTGAATTGAGAAGATGGAAAGATAGGGAACACTTCTTCATGGCTGAAAGTGTCATTTTGCCTGGCTGGAAAAGATGAGAACCATGATTAAGGGGTATGTCAACCAAGAGATAACATTTTAGTCTGTTCTGTGCTGATATAAAAGAATACAACAGACTGGATAATTGAAAATGAGCAGAAATTTATTTCAGTCATGGTTCTGGAGGCTGGGAAGTCTAAAATCAAGGGGTTGCATCTGGCGAGGGCCTTCTTGCTGTCTCCTCCCATGGAGAAGGCATCACATGGTGAGAGAGAACAAGAGATCAAACTCACAACCTCAAAGGCTTTTATAATCCATTCATGAGAGTGGCATTCTCATCACCTAAACACTTCCCAAAAGTCCCCACCTCCCAACACTGTTGCGTTAAGAATTAAGTTTACAACATATGCTTTTTAGGAGACACATTCAAACCATAGCAGATACTCATAACAAACTTTTTAAACGTATATTAGTGTATTCCATTAGGCAAATATAGGTTATATATATATATTATATATGATATTCATATTTAATATGTAAATATATTATATAAAATATATAAATATAGGTTATATATGATATTTATTTTATATAAATTTATATATTATATGTAAATATATATTTATATAAAAATTTATATACATATTTTTATATATTTATATATAAATATATAGAAAATATTTCATTCCAACATATATTCCATTCTAATATTATATATATAACTGCAGCATATTTCTAGATATGTTTTATATGTTTCAAGATGATATAGATATTGGTACAACAAAGATACATAACTTTTCATGGCTCAGGAGTTCATTTCTTTTTAGCACTGAATAATATTGCATTGTTGATAAATTGATGTTGAGGAAGGCTATACATTTATAGGGACAGGGGTTCTGGGAAACTCTTTGTACCTTGTGTTCAGTTTTGCTATGAGCTTAAAACTGCTCTAGAAAATAAAGTCTATTAAAAAATATGTACCAATCAAGCTAAACTATGAAAAACTAAATTTTGTTAAATCTAAAATATTCCCTTTTTTTTTAAAAAAAAAGTATAATGTCATCTTCTTTGCTGAGAAAAAGGGGAAACATTAATTATTTTCTAAGAAGTATGGGTATGAAGACTCTCCTCTTTAGGTCTCTAAAACTTCTTTGTCTGTTCCTTCTGTATAAGCAGAACTTTGGGTGCCTGGTTTCCTCCATCAATGGGCCATGTGGGTGGACAAAACAAAGAGCAAGGTTCTTGAATTGAGTACTAGTTCTTTCTCCTGCTATTGGAGCCACAGTGGAGTGAAAAATGCTTTGTACAGTGGAAAGGTGCAATGTTGAGTCAAACTTTTTTGTTTATTCAGTTGACATCCTTTGAGGAAGCACCATGGCAAGGCTTGTGCTTCTGCAGATCCTGGACTAAAATTAGAATAAATATGCAGTTCTTGCTGGTGCAAGGCCAGCATTAGATGCCTCCCATGGGTAAAATTCCCAGAGAAAAACAGGAATCTGAGGATTCAATACATCCATCTTAAAAGCTAAAGCAAAACCCAATTTTCATCAGTTTTAAATTGCATTCCTTAAAAGAATTAAAAATACAATTATATTTTTTAAAAACACTTAGATTCCCTCTCATTTCATTTGTAAGCCTTGTTATATCCATGTGATTTATGTATGATTCCACAGAAGTAGACCCTGAGAGGAAGAGCTCCCAAGAAACCTGTAGGAATGTCAGTGGAACCATCCGGGGTCGGGTAGGGGAGAAACATAAATCAAGCAAGGTGGGATCTCAGGCCAAGTTGTAGGGAAGAAAAGTTTCATTTTGCATACTTCAAATCAGTGCCTGCACACTAATTTTTATACATTTTAAACACAGGTTACCATCATTTTAGCTCAGCATTCTGTGTGCAATTGATAGCAATTTTCTCATAATTAACTAATGTGTTCTCTTCATGAGCTCACTCCCAAATTGTTGGCCATATCTGGTCTATACCCTGGAATGCATCATTTCTGCACATCTCTCTGAAAGACAAAATTTCAGTTTATTTCCAATTTCTTAATATATTACTCCCTTCCTCCCTCCTTAAATTTTTGTGCTAAGTTTTCTAAAGCTTGGTCCCTAAATTATGTCCTGGTGATAGAAGAACCAAGAACAGGTAATACACCATGTTCCTTAGCCCACATGTGGTTATCTGAACCTGTTATATGGTCTTGTCTTGCTGAACACCTAGTTTCATTCTTGAAAGATAATTTCCCTTGAATCTACTTTTCCAAACCTTTACTCATTCTATGATCTTTGTGAGAAGGATTTCTGTACTTTTCATAGTAGGGCAGAGCTACATCTTGAACTATCAACACACATGTGAAATCATCCCTATAAACTTTATAAAATTTATCAGGGAAAAAAGAAGGGGGAGAAATGAAAATAAACCAAACTCAGAGCACACTCAACACTCATCCTGAGGTCAGCTTGCTCCCTGACCTGCTTTGTCATAGTTGTTTGGTGCCTCTTGTCCTAGAATCACATAGACCCTTGATTAGAGTTCCCTTAACTACTTTGTAGATAACAACTTCAACATTACGAAACAAGTTTTCCCTCTGAGATATTCTTTCAGGTCCTGCATACTGATGAAGCTACTGATGCCAGCTGGTCTGAAGGACACCACAAGAAGCTAACTCACCAAAGAATGCAGTTTCCATATCCTGATGACTTCATCCTCCTTACCCAAAGCAGTCAATGACCCCAATTTTCCAGCTCCTTATCCTCTACAATCCCTTTAAAAACTACAGCTCAGGACTCCACAGGGAGACAGATTTGAGGGTCTCCTCCCATTTTTCTCACTCAGTGTCCTGCAATAATTAAGCTCTTTCTCTGCTGCAAACTCTGCTGTCTCAATGTATTAGCTTGTTACTGCACAGTGGGCATACAGACTCTGTGGTCCTATAACACATAGTCCAAGACAGCTGTTGTTGGGTAAGTCTTTCAGGTCCTGCTTGTCTGCACACAAAGTTTCAAAAGGGAGAAGACTATAAGATGTCTTCACTGGCTACAAATAAAATGTCTTAGAAAAACTCCCATGTTACTTTCTTCAGTCTTCCCAGTGGTTCTCAAAGTGTGGTACCTGGACCAGCCTCATCACCTGGGAATTTGCTAGAAATGCAAATTATAGAATCCTTCCCTAGACCCGCCAAATGAGAAGGAGTGGGACCCAGCATTCTGTGTTTTGACAAGCCCTCCATAAGCTTCTAATGTTCCCTCGACATTGAGAACCACTGGTTAGGACTGCTATCTCTCTCATCAAATCTCATTCAGATCATGATCTAATTAGCAAACAAGACTGTGAGTCATTCTGGGACTGACCTGCCTTTTTTTCTTTATATATACCAAAGCTTTCTGTGTTTCAGCTGACTAAATGGGTGGAATTCAGGAAGGAGCAGCCAGTTTATGAGGGCACTGTGAAGATTTAACATATTATGGTGGGGTTGCAGATCAAATCCACACAGGGACTTAAAAAAATTGAAGCATTACAATATAAGACACAGAGATCAAACATTTCCAAGCTTTAAGAAAATCTAAGACTGAACACAGTGGCGCATGCCTATAAATTCTAGTACTTTGGGAGGCTAAGGTGGAAGGATTGCTTGAGGCCAGGAGTTTGAGGTTAGCCTGGGCAACACAGCGCAACTTTGTGTCTACAAAAAAACTAAAAAATTTAGCTGGGTTTGATGGCATGTGCCTCTAGTCCCAGCTACTTGGGAGGCTGAGGCAGGAGGATGACTTGGGCCCAGGAGTTTGAGGCTGTAGTGAGCCATGATTGCACCACTGCTCTCCAGTCAGATGAACAGAGCAAGATCCTGTCTCTAAAATAATAATAATAATAAAATTTTACAAAGAACAAAAGAGAAGACCTAAGAAAATTGAAAGAATGGTATCAGAATATAACTTGGGCAAGCGATAACTATATAAAGAAGAGGTAGTGGTCCACAGACTACTTTCTAAACCTCTGTATGTCTCCCCATTCAGCAAGCCGCAAATAACAACACACACCTGTAAATCAGAGTCAAGTGAGTTTCATCAATGACTAAAGCAAGACTCCATTAACCTATTTACAACCAAGATAGCAGCCCACTTTGAGTCTTGTGGGTCTCACAGTGGGTCGCCATCTTGGTTGTAAATAGATTAATGCCTCCAAGGATCATTTTCTCAGAGTTAGACTCTCTTCCATGGTGAATGTTTTACAGCATTCCTTTTACAAAAATGTAATGAAAACCACTGATAATGAGCACAAATAATTTTCAAACATATACTTGAGGCTGTAACTGCAATGTAAAACAGAAATGTAACAGGAAAGCAACTCTTATTTTAAAACACCATGGCATTTTAATAGTTAAATGATAAGACAGGGATGGGACAAAAGACCCACAGGTTTGCTCTAGGTACAATCATTGACATAGATACCAGAACTGCCAACACTGATGTGTTGTGTTGGCAACTGAAATAGCAGCAGGAGGATTTCCATAGATGGTGTTTTCCAAAGTGGTGACTAGTCCTTGATCAGGTTCTGATCAAGGAAATTGACCGCAGTCCTCTGTTTCCACTGTTTTGCTTTCTTGTGAATTTCATGTTGATTAAAACTGTTCAAACTGGAGGTCATGATGTTAAGTGAAGTAAGCCAGTCACTGGAAGACAGTGCAGATTCTCACTCCTGTATGGGAACTCAAAAAAGTGGATCTCATGGAGATAGAGTGTAGAATGATGGTTACCAGAGGCTGGGGAGAGAAGTCTCTCCATGGGCCACCATCGTGAGTCTCACAGTGGGCTGCCTTCTTGATTGTAAATAGGTTAATAGAGCCTTGCTTTAGTCATTGATGAAATCCACTTGAATATGTGTTGAATACTTAGAACAATAGACAGCCACAGTAGGTATCCATTAATTTCAATAATTAGTATTCGCAACCAAATTTATTCAGATGAGCAGTCTTCATGAAAACTAACCTTCTTGGGTAAGTAGGATGAAGCTGTTTATGAGTATAGCACTGAGCCACTGAATGAATATACTCCTACCTAATAGATTATAACTTATGTCCTAGCTTATTGAGGCAAATTATAAAAATATTTTTAACAGCAAACATTTATCACGCAATGTTAGGACTGTTGCAACCTTGTTTCCTGCTGTCAAAATTAAATCTACGGCATGTACTCGTTGATCCTTCATGGAGGGAAATCCCCTTACTACTTTTAGTTTTCAGTTTATTTTTATTCTTAATTAACAAATAATAATTACATGTATTTATGGGTTAAAATGTGATTTTTTATACATTTATACATTGTGGCATTAACAAATCAGGCTAATTAAAATAATCATCACTTCACATATTTGTCATTTCTTTATGGTGAGAACATTTGAAATCCAATTTTTAAAGCAATTAAAAAATATACAATATATTATTAACTACAGTCACTGATATGGTTAGGCTCTGTGATTCCACCCAAATATCATGTCAAATTTTAATCCCCAGTGTTGGAGGAGGGGCCTGGTGAGAGGTGATTGAATCATGGGAGTGGACTTCCTTCTTGCTCCCCTTGTGATTGTGAGGGAGTTCTCATGAGATCTGATGGTTTAAAAGTGTGTGGCACTTCCCTGTTAACTCCTCTCTCTCCTCCATCACCATGGTAAGATATGCTTGCTTCCCCTTCATCTTCTGCCATGATTATATGTTTCCTGAGGCCGCCCCAACAATGCCTCCTGTACGGCCTGCAGAACCATGAGCCAATTACATCCCTTTACTTTATAAATTACCCAGTCTTACATAGTTCTTTATAGCAATGTCAGAACAAACAAATACACTAACCTTGTTGTGCAATCGGTCACCAGAACTTATCCTTCCTGTCTAACTGAAACTTTGTACCCTTTGACCAACATACACCGCATGCCCCCATCCTCTGACACCCACCATTCTACTCTCTACTTCTATGAGTTTGACTTTTTTAGATTTCACGTATGAGGGAGGTTATGCAATTTTTGTTTTCCGTGCCAATTTCCAGGGCATGGAATGGTGTGGATGGTACAGATGCCCCAAATTGGCTACAGAGCTGTGGGCAGAAAACTTGAAGACAGCTTGAGGGTATTTTGGAATCCAGCTCTGAGGCACACAGCAAGCTTGATGGGGCTTTAATGACAACCGTTGGAGAAACAGGATAATATTCCTCCCTGCCTTTGTCCACTTGGGATTCTATAATAAAATAGAATACACTGACTGGCTAAAGCAACAATCATCAATTTCTCATGGTTCTGGAGGCTGGAAGTCCAAGATCTGGGTGCCAGGAGATCCAGTGTCTGGAAAGGACTCTTCCTTTGGTTTGCAGGTGGCTACCTTCTTGTGTCTGCAAATGGTAGTGAGAGAGAGAGAGGGTGGGGAACAAGCTCTCTTATGTCTCTAATTGTAAGGGCACTAATCCCATCATGAGGGCTCCATTCTCATGACCTGTTTTTCAAAGTCCCCATCTTCAAATACCATCTGTCTTAGCCTTACAGGCTGCTATAATGAATACACCATAAAATGGGTGGCTTATAAACAACATAAATTTATTCCTTCCATTTCTGGAGGCTGAAAGTCCAAGATCAAGTTGTGGCAGATTTAGTGTCTGGTGAGGACCGGCTTCCTGGTTCATACATGGTGCTAGGTCCATCCTGGTTCATAGATGACACTATGTTCTTGCTGTGCCCTCACATGGTAGAAGCGTCAAGGGAACTTTCTGGGTCCCTTTTTATAAGGGCACTCATCTTATTCATGAGGCTCCACCCTCATGACCTCACTACCTCCCAAAGGCACCACCTCCTAACGCCATCACCTTAGAGGTGAACATTTCAACACATGAAATTTGGAAGACACGGATGTCCAGATCGTAGCACCATGATAGTAAAGATTGGGATTCCAAAACATATAAATTAGGAGAAGGTGAATTAAACGTTCATTCCATTGCATCCCCTATCTGCCCTGTGGAAAGAGAATGCATGCCTATTGAAGTCAGATGCCTGCCTATTTAACTGGCATTTTCACTTGCTGGGTGTGGACGGTACACGTGCCCCAAATTGGTTACAGAGCTGTGGGCAGAAAGCTTGAAGGCAGCTTGAGGGCATTTTGGAATCTGGCTCTGAGGCGCACAACAGACTTGATGGGTCTTTAATGACAACCAGAGACTTGGAAGTGGAGAGTGATCTTCTACACAACAGATGAGAATGAACTTCTCTCCAACATTTGTTTGGATGAGGCAACTCAAGCCATCCATGGGACTAAATGCTCTAGCCTGTCAATACCCAGCTGATTGGAAATTCTTCTGGGAAGAAACCTTCTCATTCCCCATCTGGCAGGCTCCTGATGCCACTGCACCATTGGAGGTTCCTAAAATGCTCATCAACACAATTCACTGGCAGCTAATTTTACCTAGGGATTTGACTCTTTACATTACTGAGTGGGTGGAGAAAAGCTTTCCATCTCTCATATATTTGGAAAGAAGACCAGAACTGGGCCATGTACACAGGAAGGGGGGAATCCTGCCATCTGTAGCAATGGGACTGCTTTCTCAGGAAAAACTTGGTTTTATTAGGTTTAGAAAGTCTGTTCATCAGAACTACCAACTCATCCAGCAATCCCACTTACTGGATATCTACCCAAAGGAAAACAAATCATTCTACCAAAAAGATACCTGCACTCATATGCTTATTGTAGCACTATTCACAATAGCAAAGATATGGAATCAACCTATGTGTCCATCAATGCATGAATGGATAAAGAAAATGTGATATATATACACACCATGTGTATTAGTCTGCTCTCATGCTGCTGATAAAGACAAACCCAAGACTGGGCAATTTATAAAAGAAAGAAGTTTTAATGGACTCACAGTTCCATGTGGCTGGGGAGGCCTCACAATCATGGCAGAAGAGCAGGGCACGTCTTACATGGTGGCAGGCAAGGGAGAATGAGAACCAAGTGAAAGGGGAAACCCCTTATAAAACCATCAGATCTTGCTGAAGTTGCTTATCAGCTTAAGGAGATTTTGGGCTGAGACGATGGGGTTTTCTAAATATATAGTCATATCATCTGCAAAGAGGGACAAGTTGACTTCCTCTTTTCCTAATTCAATATGCATTATTTCCTTCTCTTGCCTGATTACCCTGACCAGAACTTCCAACACTATGCTGAATAGGAGAGAGGGCATCCTTGGCTTGTGCTGGTGTTCAAAGGGAATGCTTCCAGTTTTTGCCAAAGTCTCAGGATACAAAATCAATTGTGCAAAAATCACAAGCATTCCTATACACCTTTAACAGAGAGATAAATCATGAGTGAACTCCCATTCACAATTGCTACAAAGAGAATAAAATACCTAGGAATCCAACTTACAAGGGATGTGAAGGATCTCTTCAAGGAGAACTACAAACCACTGCTCAAGGAAATAAAAGAGAACACAAACAAATGGAAGAACATTCCATGCTCCTGGATAGGAAGAATCAATATCCTGAAAAAGGCCATACTGCCCAAGGTAATTTATAGATTCAATGCCATCCCCATCAAGCTACTAATGACTTTCTTCACAGAATTGGAAAAAACCACT